>NW_021391215.1:37987-103146 GCF_001605985.2 Dendrobium catenatum
TATGAATATTATATATATATATATATATATATATATATATAATATATTTTGAGATAATTTATATGAAGATGGACTTGAATTTATGATACTACTAGTGCTTTTAAATATGACAACGCACTAATCTTAAAGAAATGTAAAGATATTTAAGCGCATCCTACTATAAATTCCATTAATATATATAAATATTTTATTTCATTTGAAAGCCCTATGCGCGCATTCCATTTTAGCGATATTCCCAAAATGCCCCTGGCCTACCCCCAAGAAATATATAAAGTCATTATTTATCCGTAAAATTGTATTATGTACCCGAAATTTCTCTCGCAGTCTAATTTCTGTCTCGTCGGCTAATCGAAGCCCCAAGCGGTTGCGGCCGCCACCGATCTGCCGCCGGCGACGCCTTCGTCTTCAGCGAATCCATTAAGCTTCGTTCAGCCTGCGCATGGTGGAATCTCCGTCGGCGTCATGGCAGCCACGGCGACTCAACGGGGGAAGTCACAGTCGCATCTCCACCGCGATTTTCCCTCGCCGGTACTGAAGTCTTGGGGAAACCATCGCCTCCTCCGATGTGATGCAGTTGATGGAAACGAACATATTGTAACTGGAAAACACAGATCGATTCTGCCGCGGGATGATCGGCGGCGTCTCCCTCCCGCCGACGCCCCTGAAATCGCCATCGGAAACGAAGAATCTGGTCTCGAGGAACTCCGTGAGAAGCTACTCGGACATCTCCGGGAAGTCGCCGGCAGGATGAAAGTCGAAGTACCTCGCATCGATCCGTCGGCCTCCGGATCTCCGGAGGCTGTGCGGTCCTCCGCCGCTCCGGCTGCTGACGCAATACCCTGGAATCTCAGAAGCAAAAGGGCTTCGCGGAATGAAGCGGCGCAGGCGCAGGCTCCATCGACGGACAGGATGATCCGTCTGAGACACAAGGATTCGGAAAAAGAGCCGCAGAAGTTCTCCGTCTCCCTCACACAGGAAGAGATCGATGAAGACGTCTTCGCACTGACAGGATCTCGTCCGCGCCGCCGCCCGAAGAAACGGGCCAGGATCGTTCAACGGCAACTCGACGTAAGGCCAAAACTGAGATCTCCTCTTCTTTCACCTACTCTCAACTTTTAAGGCTTCTACTCTCCTTTTCAGGCGATCTTCCCGGGCTTATGGCTGTCTGAGATCACGCCGGAGTTATACAGGGTGCCGGAATAGTGCTTTTACCGGCGAAGTTATTCTTACCATCCGGTAACGGTATCTTACCCCTCTGTCTCGTTGATCATATATATAGGCATATAGCAATTAGGATTCAATCTTGAAGAAGAATGATTCTCTATAAGGAAGGTAACTTTAGCTCACTTTGTATCGTTTATATTTGGAATTTTATATTGTTTCTCATTTGGAATTTTTATATATATTTACATTAACTTCTATAACATTTTAATATTTACATTAACAACAAGAATTGCAACATCAAGATATTTTTTCTTTATATTCTATCCTACTAAGTCCAAAAAATGTAATAGAATTAACACTATGTATTAAAAGATACATGTCATAATTGTTCGATAAATTTTAAAGTGGCTATCGATTATCTAAATACCTAATGCAATACTCTAGTTTTCAAATTTAGAGACCCGATGTAATAAATCAAATATTTGAAGTAAGTTTAGGGTGTCAATATTTGACATGACCCGAAAACCAGAATCAAACTCGACCCGAAAATTCAATGTTAGAGTCAACCCGGACCCGAAATGGGTCGGGTTCGGGTTCAGCAAATCGACTCGTTTCAAAAATCAGGTCGGGTTCGGGTTGACCCAGTAACCTGAAATTGACCTAAAAACTAACAATTTTTGCTGCCCGGGTCATTCGGGTCGTGTTGGGTTGACCCGAATAGTGGTGGGTCAATTTTGGGTTTGACTCGGACCCTACCCGTTACCCGAAATTGACACCCCCAAGTAAGTTTATTTGAAAAATATGAAAACTTTGAAGTATAGCGCTTTGACACTGATTTGATGAGCACTGCAGAGTTAGGCCATGAACAATATTTACAGTGCTCACCAAATCAGCGTCAAAAAACTCTACTTCAGAATTTTTATGTTTTTCAAATAAGTTTATTTCAAACATTTGAGTTATTACACCCGACATCGGATATATACATATAAAAGAATAATTTTATTCTATTGTAGTTAATACTAGAAAGATTTACATACATACCATTTTATATCATGTTATTTACATATCTAATACCTAATTTTAATATCAAATGTCACTCGTATATTTAATTCCTTTCACTCATATCATCCTATAAACTTTAATATTTCATTCATTGCACCTATATTTGATCTATGAGCGTTAAATATAAAATTTTGGATGTTTGATATGTAAATAAAATGATATAAAGTGGTATGTATGTAAATTCCCTTTAATATTAATAGCACTTTTATATAATTTAAAAATTAGCATATTATAAATATGCAAATCTAAAAAAAAGGTAATTAATTAATTGTTTAGCTATTAAGTTTTGAAGCTAAGAGGATTTGAAGGTGAGAGAGAGAGAGAGATAAGATGTCGCGATCGTCGCCGGAATTGCTTTCAATTGGCTGCTCTTTGAGAGCCATTTGATTGGTGGAGCGGCTCGCATTAATAAGTTCCACTAACTAATCAAAATTAAGTACCTTTTTTTTTTTTTAGTAAATTGTTTTCTAAAGGGGATTTATGTATTTTAAATGCTGTTAAAAATATCATTATTATTTTATTATTTAAATAAAATATATTTTTATATTATTTAAATATTTAAGGGTTATATAAATAAATTTTAAAAATCAATGTATTAAGTATTTAAATATATAAATATTGAGTGATATATATGTCTTTTTCTTAATTAATATGCTTCTTTTTTTTTGGGTATCAAATATTATAATTCGGAGAGGTGTTAACATGGATTTGATTAATAGGTTGGGTTTGAATCTGACTCGTAATTAACCCAATTTGAATATAGTTGACTCAAATCCAACACGGTTAATAAATTAGTTGAAAGGTGGACCGAATACAACCCATTGGTAACTAGAATTATTCGAACCGGACTAGTTAACCCTTTTTTTTTTTTTTTAAATTGCAACTTGTTGACTATAAAAATTATGTTATTTGTATACCAACAATTAAAAATAATTTAGAAAAAAATAAACAAGTTGCTATCAAGTAAAAAAAAAAATTAGTGAGTAACTTGGATCTGACCTACCAATTAAATTGGTCAAAATTTCAGACTCGAATAAATCTCGTTTATTAATAGGTCAATGTAAATTATGAATTTTGAGGGTCATAATGTCCGGTCAGGTCATTTATTAACGCCCCTATTTATGAATAGCCTAATAAAATTAAGTTTTTTTTTTAAATGTCATATATAATTCCTATGTATATCTTTTTCTTACAAAATTTAATTAATTTATTTAATTTTAAAATTAGAACTATTTGAAAGTTGATATTATTATTATCTATTATTAATTTTGTGAAAGGCATTACACTTAATTGGTTATGACAGGGTACTTGATCAACTTCCTCATCTCCATCAATCGATTTCCTTAGCTCAAGTTGACCCAATTTGATCGTTAATGTCATTCAACCAGTTTGACCAATTCAATCAAATTGAACCGAGCTAACTTTTATAAACCCCTTCAATTGATTAACTATAGGCGACTTGAGCTTTAGTGACCTTCAAAATTGACTCATTTTACACAATTTAATCTAAATGAAACTTTTAGACCAAATTGATCAATTTGATCAAATTTCAATTTACTTGAGTGAACTCGCCATAGTTAAAATAGACTCAATGATTCTTTGCTTAGGTTAATTGACATCCCTTGATTCTAATTTGGTCAACCCTTCACCCACTAGGAATCTTTTGACCCAATTGGACTTATGATCCTCAATTAACCCATCCGAAGGAACTTAACTTGACCAATTGCGGCCACTTTACTCAGTTGAATCTAAATGGGTTCGATTGAACCAAATTGCACGAGACCTCCAAATTAGCTGAACTTATTAGACCTCGTAAACCCAAATAGACAAACATTTATGGGGTTTTTACATACATAACACTTAAAACATTGTTATTTACCTATCTAACACTAAAAATTTCATATTTACTGTTCAAGCACCCAAAACACTAATAGTTAACTTAAATTACAATTCTTGTTACCTCCGTCAACCCGATCCTGTCTTTTGCGCGGGAATCGTCCCGATCGAGCGACGTCAATTTCTCCACGCCGCAGCTCGTCTTCTCCAAACCGCTCAGCATTCTCCACGCTGCAGCTTGTCTTCTCCAGTCCGCTCACGCTTCTCCCCGCCGCAGCTCGTTCCGGTCCAGTCGAACTATTGTGAGAATTCAAGCGGCCCCTCGAAGCTTTCCTCCTCAACCGACGAAGTTGTTGCTGTTTTATTGGCACCAAGGTTGTAGATATTTCAATCCTTTCTCACGCATTTGAATGTGTAGTAGATATCCTCTTGTTTAAGATAGTATCGGCACCAAGGTTGTAGATATTTTCGCTTCCGGTCCAGTTAAACTATTGTGCTCTGTTGAAATAGCTACTTGCTGGTTGTCCTATGCTCAAACTTTGCTATTAACATATATTCTAATTTGAATTCATAAAGAAACCAGTCAATTGCTACCTCCTCCAATGGCGAAAAACATAGCAGATTCACAATACCAAAAATTATGCTTTTAATTCCATCAGTAAAGGAAGACGGTGATGATAAGAGAGACAGATAGAGCAGATAGCGTCGTTGATGCAGCCAGTAGCAACTTGCCTGTTCTCCTATGCCTAATGGATTTATCGGAAAACCTAGGAGACTTGCAGGCTCTCCTCCTCGAACTCATGTCACAAGGTACTACTTTTAATGGTTTGTAATTTCGTCATGGTCATGTTCTAAATGTAAAAGAAAAATATCTAACCTAGATAATGAAAAGGATATTCAACGGCAAACCTAGCCGATCTATCGGAGAGTAGAGGCTGAAAACATTTCTTTTACATCGATATGGAGAAGAACATACCAGCGAGGTCCGAGCGCACGCGCGAGGAAGAGCTGTCCGAGCGTGTGAGGAAGCTTCGTCTGAACGCTCAAGGAAGAGCCGACCGAGAAGTAAGAGGCAACCGAGCAAGCGAAGCAGTCCGTCGGGTGTGCAGTTAACGGAGAGTTAGTTTTGAAGAGGGACGATGTTTTGGGTGGCTGAATAGTAAATATGAAAGTTTTAGTGTTAAATAGTTAAATAGCAAAGTTTTAAGTGTTATGTATGTAAAAACCCCAACATTTATTATGAAATGCTAAGTCATGACAAAAAACAATAACCTAACTAAGAATCATTTAAAATTTTAATCATCCATTTGATTACTATAAAACAAAAATGAAATATATTCAATCAAATCTTTCATTAAAAATATATATATATATATATATATCAAGTTGATATTTTTTTATTGTCAGCATAAATATTGACTTAATTTTTCTATTTAAAAAACTAATAATTAAAAAAAAAGTCTCTCTTGTTATTTTCATGGAGATCCAGCCACATGTTTAGAGTACTATATGGCAAAGTTCTAAAGAAGTTCAGTTTATTTATTTTATTTTTTTAATACTATCTTCAGTTTATAAAAATAATGTCATCTGTTAGTATTAGGATATATTAATCATTTTTAATGAAATTAATACAGATAAATTGATTAATATTGTGAAATTTTAATATTGAGAAACCATGAATTCAAATTAAAATAAAGGTTGAATTGTAGAGAAAATTAGCATTTTGTTGCCTAATTCTCATCATTAAAATAAATGAACTGCATTATGGTCTCATTTTTTGTTTTTTGTTTTTTTTTTTTTTTAAGTTAAGTTAAAATAAATGAATTGCATCATGGTCTCATGCTAGATAAAAAGCACAGTCGCTATTAGGGCATCTCTAACTGAACTCCATATTCTTGTTTGGCATCCGCGAACTTCTCCAATCGAAAGGCAAAGGGAGCCATTCTCTCGTTCGTGAATAGTGCGACGTCAACATTGCGGTTGCACTATTCACAAACACATTTTTGGCGCAAATAGAAAAAGCGGAGGGGAGAAAAAGCTAGTGCATGTGGTTGAGAAAGAATATACATGGAATATTCTTTTTTTGTGTTTCGAAATAGAGTTCAATTGGAGATGAATTGCTGCATTTTGAAGCATTATTGTATTTAGGGGTGCCACGACCTGAAAACCCGACTCAAACCCAACCTGAAAATTTCAGGTTAGGGTCAACCCGAACCCGAAACGGGTCGGGTTCAACATTTTGACCCGATTTTGACCCTAAAAACTCGATATTGACCCGACAACTCGTGATTGACCCAATTTTGACTCATTTTTTATCCGAAAAAGAGGAGATAGACCCATTTTTTACCCGAAAAAGAGGAGATTGGCCCCGTTTTTTACTCGAAAATTAGCAATTTTTTGTTGGAAACGGGTCGTGTCGGGTTGACCTTGACCCGAAGCGGGACGGGTTCGGGTTAGGAAAACTGGCCTGTTTTCAAAAATGGGTCAGGTTCGGGTTGACCTGAATAGTGCCGGGTTAGTTTCGGGTTCGACCCGAACCCGACCCGTGACCCAAAATTTACACCCCTAACTGTATTTTAGAGTGAGAAATGAGTTTTTTGGTTGGAGATGTTCTTAAGGCTGCCAAACAACTTATCATTCACGAATAGCTTCTTTTCAACTCGTTAAGATGCTCGTATTTGATTTGTTTATTAAACGAGCTAACTGAACACAAACAAATATTTTGAGCTAGCTCAATCTTAAAATGAATCAAACACGAATAGATCTTTGCTCAATCATATTCAACTCATTAATAGCTCGAAATAGTATACATATATTATCTTTAATTTAATAAAATAATACTCAATCATATTCAACTCATTAATTTAATATTTTTTCGGATTTAATTGATTAGTAGATAAGCAGAATGATTATATTTCGTTCGGCTCGTTGTATATTTATTTTCATTTATTTGAAATTTTGTATGTGATAGTAAAATAAAAATATTTAAAAATGTTATAAAATAATTTAAAATAAAATTTACATACTTGCCACCTTATATACACACATCTTTCAGAATTTGCTTTTTACCGGGCTTGAATGACCCAATATGGGCTTGGCCCAAAAACGTATCAGGTCGATCAATCTAGAAGGCCGAAATGGGACATTTTTTAAACTACCAGGCCGATCCGTAATTACCATCCCCGAGCCCAGCCCGACCTGCCCAGGGCCCAGGGCTAATTCTGGAATCTTTGAATCATGCAAAATCTGAGGCAGATTTGTTTCAATTCAAAATTAAATTTCAATTTTCGGTGTTATTTGATTGGTTTGGGATTTAATAAATTAAACAAAATTAAGGCGAATTTTATTATAAAGCCCTATGATTGAACATAATTTGCACATATTATACTTAAAAATAATCAATTAATTATATAAAATCACTATTGGATATATACTATGAATAATGATTTTCATATATAATTCAAACTATTTTGCTTGTTCATGTAAAAGAAGTGTTTGCTATCTTGCAAAAAAAAAAAAAATGTCATGTATATGAAAATCTTGTAATTTTAAGAAAAATGTCATACTATTTTGAGTTTTTCCTATGCTTCTGATATAATGTTCTATCAAATTTTGAGTTATATGATTAATGAATGACTAAGGTTTCATTTGAAATATTTTTTTTACTATTTTTTAAATCAAATTTATAGTAAATTTTTTTTTAACTAGAAGTTTTTATACTAGAAAGCTGATTTATAAAGCAGTAAGAAAGTTGATCCAAATGACGACTAATTATGATTTCCAAATGGTTTATGGGTTTGTATTATTTTTCTAGGACTTGTAATGAAGGAATAATTTCTAATTATGATTTACTTTATTAATTCATGCAAGTTATTGTTTGTTAATGCTTTATACTTAATTACCCTTGGGATATTCCACTATTTTATAAGATTTAGTGTTTATTTACTTATTATTCACATGAGATGGGTTGAAGAAATACTATTTACTCGCTCAACTTTCCTTTTATCTATTTATTTTTTTATTTTTGATATTTAATCATAGGATAAATCATCAAGTGCGGGTTTGAGGCTTCATTTAGGACAGCTTTATTAATGCTTTCTAAAGCAACTTTTAGTACAAAAATTTCTTAAAATAAAAATTTTTATATTAGAAAGCCGTTTTGGAAAGCACTCCCAAACGAAGCATGAATCTTCGACCTTGAATTACAACCATCTCTATTAACCAACAGGCCATGATTCCTAAGAAAACTTAGCTTTATAAACACTCCCCAAAATCCTCCAATGCACAATTAATGCTATAAAAGATAATTAATTGATATGGCCTCATTTATTGTTTAATTAAGTTTGTTTGCTTGTGCTTAATTGAGCACATTGTGTGGAATCTTAGATAATATGTAGTTTGCTTAAGAATTTTTCATACAATTATCTCTTTCTTCTCAAAGAAAGCTTATGACACATAATTCTAATTTAGCTAACCAAGCACTAATGAAATATTTTTAACTAAGTCATTAGAAATGAGCTTAAGAAATAAATATCATTAATAAAATGAGAAGAAGAAAAAAAAGAACTTTCTCACTTTTCTTTAGCTTCTTTTAGAGAAACAAAATATAAACAAATAATGATTAAAAAATATCTTTAAGAAATTCTAATAATAAAATAAAGAACTTACATATAAATTAAACCTCCTCAAGCCTATGATATAACTTTTAATTGCTTATCATTAAGCTAATAATGTCCATATAGTCATAAGAAGGTATTAATATTGCTCAAACTAGCCTTGCATAAGAAGATATTTAAATGGAAAGTGTGGCCATGCATGCTTTCTTTTGGTTTGTTTGGAAATTCAAGGCATTTGAGTTTCTTGTAGCTAACTATCTACTTCTCTTCTTTTGATTTCTTCTTTTTTGGAAAGATAATAGTAATCTTTGCAAAAAGGAATTATGATGTTGGCTGAATCTCATTCATATTGGATTGTTTTTTGTTCAATAATAGCTTGAATTCGCTTAATTTTTATAAGCTCTTATACTTAATGGGATAAATACATATGAATAATGACTTGTTCAATCTGGTATATATCAAATATGTTAAATCAATTTTTTGAAAAATATGAAAATTCTGAAGTAGAGCGCTTTAGCGTCGATATGGTGAGCGTTGCAGTGGTAGGCCATGAACAGAATATATATAATTTCCTCACCCCGTCAACTGACTACCTAACTTGATTGTTTGGCTAGGAAGAAATTGAAAGAGGAAGAATAGAGAGGAGAGATAAAAGCCTTTGGATTATATTTGTCTGTCATTCATACTACAAATTTTGTTCTATTCATTGTAAGTAACTAATCTTTTAGAATTGTTTTCAATAAAATTTATTTCACATATTATAGTTATTACAATATATGTATTGATTATATTGAAAAATAGTATGAAAATATGTATATATACAAGACAATATCTATTTCTTAAAAAAAAATATTGAATGAAACTCAAATTATAATGCAATAATTATTCATGTGCAGATGTTGAATATTAATAAATGAAATGTAATATCTCTTGAAAGGACCTGTGACCTAATATATACTTTTAAAAAAAAAATCTAGATGCTACATATTTTATAATCTATCACTGATCATTAAAAAGTAATATATATTCCTAATAATGAATTCTTGGCAAGAATATAAATATGTGCACAGCATTTTTTTATTTAAAAATAATAATTTATCATTTATGATATAAATAGGTAAAAAAAAAATTTATGTGTGCACATTTTAATCTTTTCATGAGCACATAAACTAATATATAAAATTTAATAATTTTATGGAAATAGAGAGTTTTGAGGGATAGAATTAATTTTAGATTAATTTTTTAAATTATATTTAATATACAGCAATTAATCAAAAATTTAATTACTCTCAACTCAAAATAAATTTAATAATTGTATGGACCATCCTAATTAGATTTTGATCGGAATATTCTAATTAATTTTTTTTTTCAAGTTTTGACCTAAATTTTTTATATTTTTCCTATGAAAAATTTGGAATAATTTATTTTCATAATTATTAATTTTAAATTATTATGTTTAAAATAGAAAATTATATTAATGATATAGAAAATTTTTTCTTAGCAAATTATTCTCATGGTCCCAATTTGTTGGTTCAAATGGCAAAAATATAAGAAATTGAAAATTATTGATCTAATTTAAATGATGTGATGTGACAATAAAGGAGGTAGACCTATGGATAAGGACTATATATGTTGATGATTTTATGTTGGGAAGGCTTAGGTGATACTCAATACAATCTTAGTGATAAAAATTTACTAAAATTAAATATTTTAATAAAATTTAAATCAATTTCATCCCTTTTAATAATAATTTTTCCTCTACTAAAATTATAATAAAAATATTTAATTTTTCTCTTACTATCTTTTTTTTTTACTTAAATGTGATGGAAATTTGGTGGAGCCATTAGGGTTTTATAGTAAGAATTGATAGAGTAGGGTGGCCTTTAAGAGGACTCCCTCTTCTTTGGGTTCATAGCTATTTGATCTCAACATATTATTATATGTTATCCAAAGGTGGTTCCTTTAATGCCCTATTTTAGCTAGCATGTCACAAATAGTAAATATAATTGTATTTTAAATAGAATTATTAATTAATTATTTATTTTTAGAGATGTATTATAATATATTAAATTAGGGTGGACTATTTAGAAGCCTATAAGCATAGAAATGTTTATGAAATCAATAATTATAGGTTTATTATTTTGATTACTTTAAAAAAATAATTTTCTTGTAGAATTAGCTCTCATGAGTTTCAAGCTATATTTAAGGCATTTTGTTATTTTATTTTTATTATATATATTTTGCTATTTAAAAAGGTCTTAAATATTACTCAATTTATTGCATTCACATTACATGATGAGTTTTGTTTATGTTCAACTCATTAAGAAAATAAGTACAAAATATTCTTTTAATATCAACCAGTTTGACTAACGAATGAATAGAAAATGAATGATGAGCTTTTTTGACAGCCCTTAAGCTGTATAAAATCCTTCGAAGCTATTTTCTTATGCATGAAGATTTTTTTTGGAAGTTTAGGTCAATTAAAGCAACCTTAGACTCGAACTAAAGGCCTCTTGGTTGGTGACCAAAGCTCTCAACCAAGAGACCAAGACGAGCTGCATATGCATAACGATAATATACATATTCCTAGAGGACATGTTGCTTTTACCTCTAGAAAGAGCATTGATGGGATCACCTACATTTACCTCAATAGCTTTCTCATATCACCATTATCATTGGTATGCTTATAACAACCAACTTTTCTAGGATTGTGAAAGGATGACCTTTTATAAATCATACCTATTATTGATAGAAAAGTTTTCAACAAAGGCCAAGCTGATTTTTGTTGTTTCTTCTAATTCTTACATAAAATATCTTGTACGGTATACTTTATTTATTTGATACTAAAGCAATTAGAATCTCTCTATTTCTCTTTCTATTCTACTTTCATACTTCTCTCTATGTATATAGAGAGATATTCTCTCTCTATATATAGAGAGCAACAGAGAGAATGAGAAAAAAAGACAAAGAGACGAAGAAGGAGCAAACAACGACATTAAAACATCAAAATTATTCAAAAATCAATGAAGAATGATAGGGTTCATTTCATTGCTTTTAGATTAGAAAAATTATCATTTTTCAATAATACATATTTTTTTTCAATTTCAAGAATCAAACTAATGAATAAATATCTCAAAAATAAATATTAAAATACAAAATAATAAAATAAAATATGATTACATTGAAATCAACCACCCATAATTCAACTGAAATAAAAACGAAATTTACATTTTTTTTATCCAACAGAGCATAAATTAGATGGAATGGAACAAATTGTATCCAAAGTCCAAACCTTTCGAAATCCATCGAACTGGCCCGGCCCGGTCTACTCAGGCCGGTGAACGGCCTGTACCGAGGCTTAGATGCAAGTCAACCCCGCAGCCATCATCGCCGCCGGCGACGACTAGCGGCCCAGCAGTAGCACCGCTAACGGGTTTCTCGCCGCCGTTACCCACCGCGGAATCGTACAGGAATGGATATGTGTATGGAGCGGTACGGATGGCGCAGCCGTGCGACAGGTGGAGTGGCGCGGTTGGTCGGATTAGGTAGACCAACTTGCCGACGGCGGCGGCGGAAGGAAGAGGGGGGTAGAATGACGGGGAAAGGGGACTGCAGTTGGCTGCGGTGGCGGCAGCAGCTGCAGCCGCTGCTGCGGCGGCGGCGGCGGCGCGTTTGAGCTGTTGACGTTCCTTCTTATGGGCGTTCTGGTGGCCTCCGAGAGCCTGGGAGTTGACAAACTCGCGACAGCAGTACTGGCATTCGTATTTTCTGGCGTTGCCGGCGTCGGTGGCGGCCGCCGCCGGGGAGATGGAGGAGTCGAGTGGGCCCACTGCCTCGCCATGGGTGACGTGGATGCCGAATATTTTAAGAGTGGGCATAGCGGACGCCATCTTAGAAGCAGCGGATGGATAAGGGATATATATATAGGAAAGAATTAACACTTATTATTCTTTAATTTTTATTTTATTATTACTATTATTATTAAAATGACATGCACAAATTCATTAATATTTTACTATTTATAATAAACTTATGGCAAATATCTTCATTTTTATCCACCTAGGCTAAGAGTGGATGGTGGGCGAGCACGATTTGGAATCCCCCATCCCTAATTTGAATCCCTTCTAATACAGCCTCGCCTCTTCAGTAAGGCAAAACAAGTGTGAGCCTGATGCCGATGGGTGGCCTCTCTAGGTTCCACCGAGGGGTTAGTTATGCCGCTAAGCTCTCCCTTTGGAGTGGCAGCGGATAGTTACACCCGTTCAAAAAAATGCGGAGAAAATAACTTTTTTATTGAAAGCAATTGTGAGTATTATAAATTTGTTCTTTTAAAAAAAGATAGTGAGTAACTTTCTTATAGTTCTCATACACTAATAGATTCAGGTTTTCATTTGGGACGGCTTTCTTATTATTTTTTAAAGCAGTTTTTTAGTATAAAATTTTATTTTTAACTAGAAAGCCGCTTTAAGAGCAGTAAGAAAGCTATCCCAAATGAAATCTTAGACTTATTTGGGACAACTTTCTTACTGCTTTTTAAAGTTTTCTAGAGAAAATATCGTTTTAAAGTTGTTGTAAAAAACATATAAGTGCAAAATTTTTTTAAAAACAAGAAAAATCAATAGTTGATTGTGATCTAAAAAATAAAATAATAAGGAAAATATCCCAAATGAATAGTTAGTTACCAAAGTAGCTTTTGGCCACAAAAAATTTATCAAGTGATTTAAAAAAAAACAAGAAAATAGTAGCCAAACAAATAATCATAGTCTGACAATCAAAGCAGCCAGAAAATAACTCAAAACATTCCCTAAATATGGAAAAATTATTTTGTGTGGTCATCGGACACCGCCTCAGGGCACGCCACGTCATTTTTTTGTTGTGTACCGGTATTGTGTACCATTGTGTACTGATGATATGTACCATTATGTATCAAGTAATGTGGTCCATCATAATTTACCACCGGATCTTTCGGTGGCCGCACAAAATAGTTTCTCTTAAATATGATAATATATTATGAGATGATTAATATAGACATATAATCTTTAAAATTAATATTTATTCTATTATGTATATGATATTTATTTTATTGATCTAAATAAATATATTTACATTTTTCATTTTATTATATAATTTAAAATAAATTTTTTAGTTTTTTTATTTTTAATTTAAATTGAATTTTTTAAATTCATTTAATTTAATTTACATGTCACATAAATTTTTTTAAATTATTAGAACAGAATATTTTGGTCGAAGTTTTTTTAGAGAGAGAGAGAAAAGGGTTAGAGTGTGGAAGTTTGTGCTTGTTTTTATAAGGCGGGGGCCGGTTTTAGTAAACTGAAAGGACTCAAATGGGAAAGAGAGAGCAGCACAGTTTGGAACTGGGCTTAAATAATTGTGTGATGGAGAGAGAGGATAGAGATAGAGAGAGAGAGTAGAGATAGAGAGAGAGTAGAGATAGAGAGAGAGAGAGATTATGAAAGACATAAGCCAAAAACAGTGGGGATCAGATCTAGATGGTGATTGTCTCGGGTTTTGTTTGTCTGTTTCCAATTGGGTAATGTTCCATGGTTTGGCGACCGGCTTGTCGTGAAGCAAAATTAATTAGAGTTAATTATAATAATTAACTTCTTCTTGCAATTAACTAAGAAAAAAAGTTAGTTAAGAGTTAATTATAATTACTTTTGTCTTGTCGTGATGGTATAGCACAGCTTGTTTGGATACTCATCAATCAAGACAAGCTAATTTGTAGATTTTTCACTTTTGATCCTCTTCTCTTTTGATGGAAAAATTATTACGTGAGGTATCCGTACGAGTTCGAAGTCCAATTTAGACGCGCCACATCACCCACTGTACATTGTATTGGATGACGTGGCACACATGAATTAGCCTCTAGATGCATTCGGACACTGCACAAAATAATATCTCATCTCCTTAGATGATGAAATGGACTTGAGCTCAAGCCATCATGAGCTCGAAAGAGGACATAAGCTCGAGTCCATCTTGTGGTATGGGGATAGAAGAGAGAATCAAAAGTCAGAACTTCTCATATAGATTACTTGTCAACGAAGTGCATGCCTAGAGAATGCAAAAGACGTCGCAAAGGAGAGATTATTTCTGTGCGGAGTTCGAACCTGTCCAAAGGCAAATCCGAATGCTCCACATCATTCCATGTATCCAGACACCGCACGTAATAATATTTCATCACAATGACAATAATAGCATGATGTAATAAAGAGGTTCATTAGTCTTCTCCTATGTATTTAAAGAACTATGGATCAATTATTCATTCCACTCAGCCAAAAATAAAAATAATAATAATAGGAATAACACAGTGGACAAGGGACAAGCTCAGTACTTGAGAATTAACAAATCTGAGAAAGAAAATGTTCCTATAAAAGTGCATGCAATGATAGCCAAAATAAGCCTACAGTTTATCCACATGAATATATACTTATTAAAAGCCAAAACCTTTGACCATCATACAATAGGGTTGGGAGGTCTGATGGGGACAGGATCTGCTTCAAGCAAGCATGGACAACTAATCCATTCTCTTTTATTGCTCTTCATCCATTCATTGAAAGTGACAATTCATATGTTCATTCTTGGTGTTATTGGATTCGGCCTCATTTGGGCTCGGATTAGGTCATTATTGGTATCATTAGATTTATCTTAACGAAATGTTCAGTTCAACTATGAATTTGTTGAAGCAAGATAAAGATTTTGTTTGGAACAACTTTATTATTACTTTATAAAGTAGTTTTTTAGTAGAAAGCTGCTTTAGAAAGTAATAAAAAAGCTATCACAAACAAAGACATAATCAATTATATATGAAATTTCTCCGTGCTTTGTGAACAAAAGGAAAGCTAGCTATTAGCTACATCCATAAATCAAAATGAATAATGGTAATTTGTGTGAAAATTTATCTTTTAGTACTTTGGAAATCTCATTCTTTAATATTTTATCTTTGATATTTTATGCAAATATCATGGATTTAATTAAGAATATATGTATGTTAGTTTGTAAATAGTGTAATCAATGCAAATTAAAGCTTATGTTTCTTTATATGTTCTGACCTATTTTTAGTATATAAAATCGTTACTTGAACTTGTACTTCAAAAACTCTTCCCCAACAGTTTGTTGACCGATGTGAAATATCTTTGCCACAGATAGTAATTACAATAGTCTTTTAATCAAATATATTTGTTGCAGCTAAAACCGCTGTAAGTATTTTTGTGACGATTAAAACCACCGCAAAAACCTATATTTAGTACTGCGATAGTCCTTTTTTTATAGTGTAGTAGCTAGCTTTATGTATGCTAAATATGAGAATGAAATCATCTCTAAAAAAGCAATCCTACAAAAGATATAAATGTGTTCTACATGCATTAATGGATGATTGAAATAACATTTTTTTTCTCATTTACCACTCCCCAAGTTATAATTATCCAATATAGTGCAGGGATTGCCTTAGTTTATGATGAATTTGTATTGAAGTCTCTTTCATTGCAGGAGTTGGACAATCCCAGTTCTAAATTTAAAAAAATGGACCGTTTTAAGTGTGTAGCTCTCAAGCTTTCTGAGCTTTTATTTATTTATTTTTTTTTTTTCTTTTGCATGCCATTCTAAGATTTAGAGCAATAAGAACCCCACCTAACAATTCACTCAAGAATTTTGTTACTTAATCAGACTGTTCACTAGCTATACAAAAATAACAAGCAATCGTTCAGATAGTAATCTGACTATCTTCATTCATAAGACATATATAAGCTTCGTTTGGGACGGCTTTTTTATAGCTTCTTAAAACAATTTTTTGGTATAGTTTTTTTTTTTTTTATACTACATAGTTGCTTTAAGAAGCAATAAAAAGTTGCCCCAAATGAAGCCATAGAGATACTTTCATACATCAACCTGTAAGCTTAATTAAACTTACATGTCGTGGTTAAAACTGCCTCGAAAACCCTAGGTTTGCAGCTATGTTGCACCGATACGGATACGGCGACACGGATACGACACGATACGGATACGGGACACGTCAATTCTTAAAAATATATGATACGGGTACGGCGCAGACACGACATTATAATTTATAAATCATACATAAAAATTAAGAAAGCAATCAAAGCATAATATTTGAAATTACAAAAAAAAAAAAAATCATTTGTAGCCTTGAAGCTTATAATATCAAAATATAAGAAAGCATTAAATGTCTAGTACAACAACAAAAGCATAAACATAAATTATCTAGCACACGAAGTTTCAACTATTCAATAGAAGGAATGATATGATTAGCTTCTTCATTGGTTTGTCTTTGAACTTCTATATCATCTTCAATAAATATCATAGCTTCTAATTCAGGCTCATCAAGTGAAAGATTAGTAATTTCTAATATTCCCATATCATCAAGAGACTCAAATCCATCTCGGAAAGGAGAGAACCTAGCTTGCTCGCAACCCCGGAAGTAAATACGATGCGTCTTTTTTTTTTGGATTTCTTTTTGTTTTTCAACGGATATGCGTGTCTTTTTGAAATTAAATAGTATTTTAATTGGATACGGCTTTGGTGTATCCGACACGTATCGGTGGCGTACGGAGGCGTATCCGTGTATCGGTGTATTGGATACATCACGCCTTCATAAATAGGTGTATCGGTGCAACATAGGTTTGCAGTTGCTTTAACCACAACAAAAATTAACGTATTTCACTTCGTCTCCGTCGGTTTCCTCAGAACTATTGCAAAATGTCTTTGTAGCCGATACCAACTACAACGAACATACATCAGTCTTAAAACAAATGCAAAGCGATTAAAACCATGAAGAAAGCTAACATTATGTGATGCAAAAACTATCTTCATAAGAAGTATACTCTCTCTCTCTCTCCATTGAATTCTTTTCTTTGGCTTGGGGTATTAACATGAGTGGAGAGGGAGTTCAAGCTAAAGCAATGGAGTCCTAACCTACTATAGGGGTTTCTTTCAGTTATAGAGTAAGAGCCCCTCAAGACACGTGAACCCATTAATTATTGAATACAAAAGGGCTGTTACCCATCTACTACTCTTCTAGCTACAAATTAACATGGTTAGCCTAGACTTCCATTTTCTCTTTAAACATTATGAATCTGGCAAGAAAAGTAAGAGAAATTCGGCAATAATTTTCCTTCTCATTATTGCAGCATTCTCTGTGTGTGTGTTGAGTGAGCAGTGCATTTAGCTATTTGCAGATCTTTTTAATATGTTATTATGATAATATCATCTTCTTTAGCAAGTCATTTTGAGTCTTAGGATCTGTTTTATTCTGTAAAGCTGTTTGTGAAAATATTGTGAAAATAAGTAATTTTTTGAAAGCTGCTGTCACTACGTACCAAAAAGTTAATGCTTCGTAGCAGTTTATAGCAGAGCTTACTTTTTAAAAGCTGTTGTCATTACTAATTTTGCATGGAAACTATTGAAGTTACCGTTTTCCAGCGAATGCAAATACGGCATATTCATAGTGGTTCCTAAACTGTTGCAAATAAATTAGTAGGTATTTAAACCGCTACGGTAAGTCCTAAAATGTGATGCGAAAGTCTGATTTATTAGTAGTATATTATAAACAATCACATGTTAGCAACTTTGGTGTAATGAACGGCTTTCCATGACAGAAATTTTCAGAAAGCAAGAAAAAAGTAG
This sequence comes from Dendrobium catenatum, assembly GCF_001605985.2. Lineage (NCBI taxonomy): Eukaryota > Viridiplantae > Streptophyta > Magnoliopsida > Asparagales > Orchidaceae > Dendrobium > Dendrobium catenatum. The sequence continues at coordinate 56,326 of NW_021391215.1, forward strand.
TAGGTAAACGGAGTTGTAATTGTGATATGAAAAACAAAGTAGTTAGAAAGTTGTCCCAAAAAGACCCTTATTAATCGATCATTTCATCAGCATGTTAGTTGAATTTGAACTGGTTTTCATGAGAGATGTAGCAGAAGTATAAGGAAAGCTAAAAAGAAATTATTTAAAAATAAGAACAGCATTAATTCTAAAGCTTATCTGTTAAGAATTTCAGATTTCTTCTGAACTTATTTCAGGAAAAAAAAACAAAAAAAATGGATTACTTGTCAGCAAAGCAAAGAACAAAAGAGTGTGTGATGAAGTAGCTGTAGCTCTCTCATTCCCTCTTCATTATTCTCTTGATTGATCATATTTTTGGTCTTAGCGATAAGACTTCCTTTGTTGTTATAAATTCAGTAATGTAAAGGCTCTTTTAGATGTTTATGGCAATAAATTAATTGCAAGTATTAAATTCATGCAAGAAAGCAAGAGAATTACTCCATATAAGGCAAGCAGGCTTCGTTTGGGATAGCTTTTTTGCTGTTTTGTAAAGCTGATTTTTAGTTAAAAAATCTCTTGAAAGAGAAAAAGTTATTGTCTAAAGCCGTCCCAAACGAAACCTAACATACATTTTCGTGACAATTATTAGAATGAAGCTAAATCTAGGGATGTAAATGAGTCGAGCTGGACTTCTAATTTGGGTTTGAGCCTGATAAATTAGTCGAGCTCGAGTTCTTGCTCGAAGAGCTTGAGCTCAAGTTCCAGATGAAAAAAAAATAATAATAATAATTTTGATTCAATCAGTTATTATGATAAGATAGCAAAAAAATTAAGAAATTGGATGAGAGATAATAAGAAATCAATTGATATAATAAAATATGATTTTTAATTTTCTATATCAACATTTTAATTAAAATTTTGAATTCAAATATATACCAGTGTATTTTATTCTAACATTTTTTTTTTTCTAAAAAACCAAATTCATTAGTTACTTAAACCTAACTCATTAACTCATTGAGCTCAACCCACAATTTATTTATTGAGCTAAGCCCAAATCAGCTCGCAAGTTAACTTGGCTCGATTACAACCCTAGCAACATACATTTATTATTTTTATTAAGAGTCCCATATATATAGACATTTGCATCTATTAATGATAATTTTTTTTTTCATATTTTCATAAATACAAAAATAACCTCGAAAATTAATATTAATTGATAAGTGTAAACTCTATCCACATTTATGTCACAAAAACATAAGAGCTTGTTATCAATTTTTTAGCATTTTATTTCACTATTTAGGACAAAGTTGTCATAAATCAATCATATGGTCCTACCACATGATTGAAACTAGACAAACTACTTTGAAATGGATGGTCTTGCTTTATTAGCATGATTTTTTATTTATTTTTCTCTTATGATGCCCTATGATAGCAAAGCTCTTATTTAGAGGCAATACTAAGACTTCTTTTGGGAAGGCCTTCTTACTGTTTATTGAAGTAGTTTTTTAGTATAAAAATTTTAATTTTATAATAAAAAGATACTTTAAGAAGCAGTAAGAAATTCGTCCCAAGGCTTCGTTTGGGACGACTTTCTTATTATTTTGTAAAGTTACTTTTTAGTTTAAAAATCTATTGAAATAAGGGAAAAAACAGTGGTATATTAAAAATCTATCAGATTGTTGAATTCCTTGCTGGTGGGGGTTTTCGGATTATGACTGGCTGGCTTTCCACTTGTTAATGTTGTGGGTTACTGTTTACACCATCTGGAGGGAGAGGAATCTGCTAAAAGCTATAAAAGGTGCTCCACTATTCAGGTTTTTATCAAGAAGGCTGTGGGGATTAAACCAGGGGGTGTGGAAGTTCTCAGAGGCCTTTTGTAGGCCTTTCACTTTGGTTTTCTTGGCATCTACTTATGCTGCTTACTCTTGGATTTGCTTCATTTCTCTGTTTGCTTCGCCTGATTTGATTCAAGTTGATTTTTTCGATCGGTTGGGGGTGATAATTAATGTACGGGTTGCATCCTCTTCCCCAAGACGGTGCCTCTTGCAACTTATTCAGCAATTCTGGCAACTGGTGGAGGGTGTAATCCTTTTCTCCTGAGTCCACGCCCCTGTGGGCTTCACCCGCTAGTTTTTTGTTCCTGTTTTTGGGTACTTTTTTTCCTTTTTCTTTTCGACATGTGTATTTTTGAACCTCTTGGTGAGCTCTCCCTTTTGTGCTTTCCACAATTTTGATTTTTTGTTACTTCTTTTTACACATGTAACTAGCGATTTTTTCCCTCTTTAATGGAAATTGGGCTATTGCCCTTAATTTTCCCAAAAAAAAAAACAAAAAAAAGTGATCTAAAGCTGCCCTAAACAAAACCTTAGACCAAGCTCCAATTTTTATATGAATTAAAATCAAATGTCTCCTCTTGTTCATGTAAGTCATCACCATCCAAAACATATTGTTTGTATTTTTGAAGCATTGAGGACATAATTTATTTAATTGTTTAATTATTTACTATAATTTAATAATATAATTATTTTCAATCCCATGCATGCACTTAACTACACTTTGTTATAAGTCTCTATCAACCTAACCACTTTCATATCCTTCAAAGCTTTGGCTTTGGGCTTTGGATACATTGAAGGCATTCTTTCATAATTAAAATTCCAAGCGGCATCACCAACCATTATTAAAATGAGAAGGTTGGATACCATTAGAAGCCATGTGAAATGATTCTAATAAATTTAATTTGTTGATTAGTTAAATAATTAATTAATTAATTAACTCCTAATATGAGGTTTAATTAATTTAAAAATAAAATTATAATAAGCTTTTAAATGTGAAATGGAATTATATCCAAGTGTTGGATTTGACTTTTTAATAAAAATGGGTTTTGTTGGGTTTGGATAATTTTAAATTAATTTCATGCGATTGGGCTCTTTAAAAAAGGATTAGCAAATGCATGCTTAAATTATAGTTAAAGCTTTATTTTTTTAATAATCGGTCAAAAAATTATTATTTTTTACTAAAATCATTAACTTAAATTAAGTTGATTATATATCACAAATTTAGGAAAAATTACCGGCGTCTTATATCCGTCGGAAGACATTTTCCGGCCCGCATCAAAACAGCGTATGAAATTCCGACGGAAATGCGCTGGAAACTCAGTCTTTCCGTCGTATTTTATATATCACCGGCGGATTTTGTTCGCCAGTAATATCGATTTTTCCTGTAGTGACACTAAATAACTAAAAAATATTTTAAGTATTTTAGAAAATAATTAGAATATATGGAGATGCATATAAAAAGCAAGGGCATGGGCAATTTGACTAACGGAATCAGATTATTCAAATTGATCTTATAATCATATTTAGATTAGTACTGCCACTAAACTATCTAAATATACTAAGATTTTTTTTTGAAACAACTTTCATACTGCTTTTTAAAACAACTTTTTAGTAAAAAAAATTAAAAAATTTTATTAAAAACTATTTTAAAAAGCAGTAAAAAATCCATCCCAAACGAAGCCAAATATTTAACATAAGAGAATTTAATGAATCGTGATCATAGTCTACTTTCAATGGAGCAAACATACTCCATGGGATATGCACATGAGCGGATCCCCACTCATATGATTGCCCACCCTCAAAACTAAAATTTAATTTATAAGAGGGGTAATTTTGAAATTTTGCCCACCCCTCAAAAATAAAATTTTGCCCTAATATGACCCATCTCACATTATTTGCCCATCCAACCGAAGTTTTGAATATTTCCTCTTTGCAAATAAATGATAAAAATTTTCTTATAAATTTGATAGCATTATGTTGGTTAAAATTTTTTAAAAAATTTTTTATTATTATTATTGTTTTCATCTAATTAATTAAAATTTTACCCACCTTGAAAAAAGAAGCTAGATCCACCCTTAGGTATGCATGATGCAAAGTTATCTATCCTTATATCTTCATAAATATGCTCATTAATTTATTATTTTGGCAAATTAATTAGCACATTGAGCTTAAATCCTCAATGTGAAGTTTGACTATTATCCATTAAAGCTTCATTTATGGCCGCTTTCTTACCGCCTCTTAAAGCAAAATTTGCCACTTTAAAAAGCAGTAAAAAAGCCATCCCAAACAAAGCCCAAGTCTCAACCTAGTTTATGAAATGTAACATTCCTAAATATTTGTTATCTCATTAGGTATAACATTGACATACATTTAGTGCACAATAGTGCTATCATTATTGTCCTTATCTAAGGCTACAATTTTGTTGGCAATCCCATGAGATATCACATCCCTCCTAATGATCATAGACGAAGAAATCATTCTGTGAGGACAACGAACCGTTCGGAGACGAATGAGAGAGCTTTCATTCGTCTCCAGTCGCCATCCGATGTCCGCACAGAATAATTAATCTCATAGATGACATGGAACTTCTATAATAACCCAAAGATTAAGAAAACAAGCTATTTCAAGCCCATAATTGCAACCTTGCACTATAAATCTGATGTGTAAGTATGGATAGCAGCCTGACTATGAGTCACAGATCTACAAATGGTACAGAAATAGATTTTGTTTCTTGATATTTCTCCAATTTGTAGCTAAATAATCCTATTTAGTAAAGTCTTTCTGATCATCTGCTATGCCTGTTTCTATAATTTTCTATACAGTTTGATCTGAAGCATAGAAGTAAATTTCATATTTACAGACCTGGGTTAAATGCATCTGGAAGTCAAGCATTGGAAGCTGAACAGTAAGTTTCAGTCTTGATCACCCGAGTGTTATATGAGCCGCAGAAATTACATTTGTGGTAGAGCCAGTGGAATCGAGATGTTCCCTTCTTGTCACAGTCGTTGCACAGTATATCCTGAATAGAGAGTTAGCATGAACCTTCTTAGTAATCGCAAAACTCTCAATTGTTTCTGTTTAAGGTTTCGTTTGGGACGGCTTTCTTACTGTTTCTTAAAGCAATTTTTCAATATAAAAATTTTAGGAAAATTTACGTACATACCATTTTATACCATCCTATTTACATATCTAACAGCTAAAACTTTAATATTACATTCATACCACCCTATATTATTTTAATATCAAATATGTCACTCATATTTGATATGAAAATGAATTATGGGTGGTATGTAAGTAATATTAAAATTTTAGGTGTTAAATATGTAAATATAGTAGTATAGTGTGGTATGTATGTAAATCTTCCAAAATTTTATTTATTGCAGTAAAAAACTGTGCGGTAAGAAAGCCATCTCAAACGAAGCCTAAGATAAACTACTAACACATGGGAGAGTTTTGCACCTGGCACTTGTCTCTGTATTCCTCAGGTGGAGAAAAAGGATTCATGTAGCCGACCCCACGTAGTGGGATAAAGGCTTGATGTTGTTGTTGTTGTTATATCAAATACGACACTCAATATTTTCTTCATACCACTCGTATTTTTCATTTGTATCACTCATATTTGATATGAAAATGAACTATGGGTGGTATGTAAGTAATATTAAAATTTTAGATGTTAAATATGTAAATATAGTAGTATAGGGTGGTATGTATGTAAATCTTCCAAAATTTTATTTATTGCAGTAAAAAACTATGCGGTAAGAAAGCCATCTCAAACGAAGCCTAAGATAAACTACTAACACATGGGAGAGTTTTGCACCTGGCACTTGTCTCTGTATTCCTCAGGAAGCTCTTCAGCTGCCAGTAATGCGTCGAGCATGCCGAAATATACCTGCGCATATCAAAATAAAAATGCTACAATGATCAATTTGGCAAGTGAAAGTGGTGGGTAAAATGCGGTCATTCTTGGAGAAGAGCAATGTAGTAGGGCCAAATAGAGAGAATACATGTGGTTTAGCTCATTATAGATCACATCAAATAATGGGAAAATCAAGAAGTATCAAATTTTTCTTTATCTAAAATACATGACTTTTTTTTTTATTCAAAAGATTAAATTAGATTGTAATTTCAGCAGGATTGAAGTAAAAAAGTTTCAAAAAGAGTGAAATTCTCGAGTTAAAAAACCGAAAACTCAAACAAATTGATAGGCAAAGTTCATGAAATATCTAATACAGCTAGTTACGGGAATGATTTCTAAAAGGAGTGTAAACATTAGTAGAGAGAGGCTTGTGAGAAATCTCTGCACTATTAGATTTGGGCTTCAGTTGGGACGATTTTCTTACTGCTTCTTCAAACAATTTTCTAATACCAAAAATAAGATTTTTGTACCTAAATGCTGTTTTAAGAAGCAGTAGAAAAGCCGTCCCAAATGAAGCCTTGATCGAGCACATAAAATAGGATAATCGAGTAGGAAAGCAAGCGGTTACAAGATTCCTTAATATAACAGAAACAATACAATAAAACAGGATATTGACAAGGTTTAGAGCCATTCTATCCAGTGTAAACGCTAAAAGAAAAACTAACTATTTTCATCAATGGTAACAAAGGTTGGAAAAATTACCGCCATATCTCCTAATGATTTGCTACAAATAGGACAGGTGTAGTGGCTGCAAGTGTATGCCTGTAGATAGCACAGTAAAGATCGTTAGCCATTAGTTTATTTGATCATCTACATATCACAAGAAAAGACAAAAAATATAAGTTAAATAAAAGTAAAAAATACTAGGGCTTCGTTTGGGTCGGCTTTCTTACTGCTTCTTAAAGCAGCTTTCTAGTATTAAAATTTTAATTTTTGAACTAGAAAGCCGCTTTAAGAAGTAAGAAAGCCGTCCCAAATGAAGCTTAGCTCAAAATGCCTACAAGGGGCGAAACACAAAATACTACTCAGTCATGTAAGTACCTGAAAGCAAGCTGAGTGCATAAAATGACCACAAGGTAAAGCTCTTACTGCAGCACTTGATGTGAAAAGAAAATCACAGCAAATGGGACAGTTGGTTTCAAGTCCCTTTTCTCTGCATTTATGATCCACTAATTTCATTCCAAGGCAACAGTTACATGTCATGCAATGAAAAAAGTCCACGCCAAGTCCTCTACCAACACGACACAAGTTGCAGAAGGGACAGTGATAGACCATCCTGAAATAATAGTACATTTCTTGAGCAAATAGTTATTGTTAAATCCAATCTCATGCCTTCAAAATGTTCGTGTTATTACACCTCTTATGAGGCGTTCTTGTCGTGGAAAATGCAGATGAACAGGAATTACAATTCACATCGTGTGATCAACAAGAACTTTTGATAAAAAAAATTTATACAATCATTCTTTCTCAAAAAGGATGTAATGGTCTTTTTCTCCAAATAAACAATCTGAAGATATCAGCTACTAGAGAAATAGAATTTCAAAGCTGATAGCAGTCATGATTAGAAACAGCAGGAACTTCATATCCTTAAAACCCCCATAGCTAAGCATATTTTTCTAAATCTAGACCACTTTGTACTTGCCCAGTATGAAATTGAGTAGTTCCTTTTTACTTGTTGACAATCATAACAAATGAGAAATACACAAAAAAAATACAAAACAACTTCAGGTCACATACGACTACTTTTTCCACTTACCTTTCATCATCAAAAAATTTACAGATGTTGCAGAAGTACTTGGCCATGGAAAATCCATTACAGGAAGGCGTTTTACAGCTTGCTGCAATTGGCTGAAGTTTTAAGCAACGCATGCACATCATTTCCAAAGTTGCTTTTCTGCGGTGAAACAGAGAATGTTAAGTCACAATAAAATTAAAGCTCTAATATCTTAAAATTACAAGGCCGCTATATGATTGCAAGGTAGTCTCATAAGTTATAAACATTTACAGGAGACTGGGAACAAAAATCCATGAAAAATATGTACGATGTGATTTTTTTTTTTTTTGGTTATATCAATTTAAATTTCCACAATATGGTATACGTACAAATCCCCACAAACGGCTATGTTTATTTCCTCAAAGTTTAAAATTAGAAGCACAAATTAAAGCTTACAATCGAAAGAAACAATCAAAGTTAATAGAATTTGAGGTTTTCTGTTGTTAACCCAGCATTTGAAGCATTTTTAAGAAATACATAATAATAATCTAAAAGTAAGTTTTCCTGTTGAACGGATTATTGTCACCGTTAAGAATAATTTCAAATTTCAATGTTAAGCAGAAGAGATCCAGTTCAAAACTAACCATGGTTAATATTTATCAAATGCCTTTTTAGGGTACTGACAATGTTACAGAAAACAAGCGAGGCAAAAAATATAAAGGTACTTTATTCACCAGTAATCAGATGGTTCTAGAAAAACATGATTCTATTTGCTACTATTCTATAATTCCTTCCTTTATTCTTGGATTTATAAAAACTCTTCAGTTGCTCTCCTCCATTTAATTCCACAAATTGAATAAGTTATAAAATCAATACACAAGGGTAGATTGAAGTTAAATGATGAAAATAATTGAAAAAAGGAGCTTTCTACCATTTTTTATTAGAGTAGAAACCTCATAGAATTCACTAATTGTACGTAAGGCATCTTGTTCATTTCTTTATGCTCATAGATAATTAAATAAGCTTGAAACAAACCTTTAAAGATCAACATATAAATGAATATATTTGAACAGTGACATAGTAGCACAATTATACTCATGAACACACTTGTTTGTACTTTAACAAGTAGCTAGCAAAAAGCTTGATAATATGCCCATTTAATAATGACTTATACTTATTTGATGATTAATTATATTTTAGGTATTTTAAAAGGTATAAATATAATTAAAATATTGAGTAAATAGCTAGGCGGATGGATTAAAAATTAAGTTTTATTTTGATTGACATTGGATGATGAAAATATTGAAATAAAACCATATGGATGAATAAAATATAATTTTATTATTTGTTAAATCTCAACCCTACGATCCCAAAGATATCCACGGCTGTGAACAGTAATCCGTGGGAAGAATACATGGATTGCATTAATTCCTCCCACTAATTTAGGAATAATTGTATTCATGTTATTATTTGTTTCCTTATTGATACACCTTGTATAGATCTATAAATAGGGAGTTGATGGCTTAATAAAATTCAAGCTTTTCCTCTCGAATTCTAGTTTTAACATGGTATCAGAGCCGATCGGGAGGCCTTCATTGCCGAACGATCCAACCTTCTGAAGCTGCAAGAGCGCGACGCAGAAGTGTCGATCCTCCGTCGATCCCGACAGTTACTACTGCAGGCGGACACCTCGACTTCGATCGAAGGAGCCGAGACGAACAGCCACGAAGGAAACGAAGGAGCAGTCATACCCATTTGAAGCGTTCCGTGCGGAAGATACTTCCGAAGCCGATCGGAAGTCCGTCCCGATCGACTACTCTCCCACTCGATCGACAGAACCGCACGAGCATCTTCCCACGTTCGGTGGAGGAACCCGTTCCGATCTCTGATCCGGCTCGGTGGAGGAGCCCGATCGTCGAAGGAGAAGAGTCGAGCAGCCGACCCGACTGGAAGGGAAGATCGTCGAAGGCGCCTGGTCCGCCCTCTCTTCGCGCGTACCCTAAGCTCCCCGGCCCGATTCTTTTAAAGAATTGGACAGTCGGTTTTTTAGTAAAACCGACAAGGTTTTGAGAAAAAAAAAATCTATCATCGGCCTTTATTGCCGACAACTAAAATCGGGGGAATTTTTTGGAAGCCTTCATTGCTATCCAAGAGAGTTTTTGATAGTCTTAATCACTATCATAATGTCAGAAATCAATTCCTCTGAAAGTATTGACCAGACGGAGGAATCGATAGTGCACCAAGTTCGAGGTGATCTTCAAAACATACAACCTTCCTATCGTCTAAATGGGAAGAACTACCTGAAGTGGTCTCAGTTTGTGAAGACCTACTTGAAGGGGAAAGGTAAAATACATCATCTCATTGGAGGAGGACCGAAAGAAGGAGATCCCAAATTTGGGGCATGGGATGAAGCAGACTCCATGATTATGTCATGGATGTGGAACTCCATGATTCCAGAAATTAGTGACACATTTATGTTCCTTTCAACGGCAAAGGACATATGGGATGCGGCCAGACAAACTTACTCCAAAGCTCGTGACGCGGCCCAAATCTTTGAAGTTAAAGTCAAAGTTGGAAGCACGAAGCAGGGGAATAAGACCGTGACGGAATATGCCACCATTCTACAAAATCTGTGGCAAGAACTTGATCACTATAGGTGCATTGAAACCAGATGTCCGGAGGATGCTGCGATCCTAAAGAACTTCATTGAAAAAGATAGAGTTTATGATTTTCTTGCAGGACTCAATGCAGAATTTGATCAAGTTAGAGTTCAGATCCTCGGCAAGGAAGAGACGCCATCACTCAACGAAACCATTTCTCTCATTCGCACAGAAGAAAGTCGACGAGGAGTAATGTTAGAACCAAAGACAGTTGAAAGCTCAGCAATGGTGATGAACAAAGAATCGTCATGGAAGGAGAAGGGTAAAGATCCTTCAAAGTTCAAAGACAAGGACTCACTTTGGTGCAGCTACTGCAAAAAGTCAAGACACACAAAGGAAACGTGCTGGAAAATACATGGTAAACCCCCCAGCAAGGAGTGGAATCAAAAGGGTGAACCAAGGAGCACATCACATGCCAACAACACTACAAGTAAGCCAGAAGCACGGTCCAATCTTGGAGAATTCAACAAAGAAGATATTGACAAATTAAAACAACTCCTGGTATCTCTTGAAAAACCAAATGCTTCTTCTTCACTTGCACTCTCAGGTAAGACTCCAATTTCTTTCAGTTTGGATGCAGGCGTTGGGGAGAGGGTTTTGACGTGTTTACTAGTCTGAGCCACCTTCGTGTCCCATCAATGCACCTAGTGAATAAATAGAAACCTTCAATTCTAAGGTAAATATATTGAAGTAATAGCGTTCCAAGAGGAATCAATTCTTAAATTATTAAAAGGTTAAATTATTAAAACGATCAATGACAATTCCTACAAGTTTGGCTTTTTCAGTAAGTATGATATTAATGCTTCCGTTGATATTTCTGATTTAAGCCCTTTTTATGCTACTAGGTCAACTATTTGAAGAAAAATACTTCTGACGGAGAAATTTTTCAGAAAGATCAAAGGAACATTTTATGCTAGCTGGAAGCTCCCGAAAAGTCAAAGGAATAAGTATATCCTCAAATAGTCATTTGCATAAAAAGGACTTAAAATCGAGATGCAACCTTAACCTAAAGTAAAATCTTGAATTTTTTCCCATACCACTTAATTCTCACTTTTTTGTTTCATATTTTTTATTTTCATTTCTAGGCGTGGGTATTGTCACTGATTGATAACCAGTTGCAAAAAATGTAAGCTTGCTAATACCACAAACAATAATTTTCATATATTACTGAATTCAATAATAAAAGTTAAATTTATGTAGGATAAAAGTGTTCAACCCATAAATACAATATCGCAATTTATTAACAACTTCACAGTCAATCAAGCATGAAAAATAATAAGAAAAAAATGTGCATTGGTTCACCGTATAAGCATTGCTACCTTTCCATGGAATGATCACTGACTTTGTCATGGCAGAACCGGCAAGTAAACAACTTGTTACAGCAAACTGCTAGGAGCTTGCAGTTTCTTTTGTAGTGCTCACAGCCATATGTTTTCTTCTCAGGATCTCGGAATGATGGGGAAAATCCCAAGAGATCTTCCCCGTCTCCTTTTTTAGCTTGAGGCAGCTTTTGTTGAGCAGCAATCCAGCGGCTATAATGAATATAGAACAATTTAAATGATTGACATAAAGAGAAAATCTCTTTTGAATGCGTTAAACAAAAATGTAAATTTAAAATGCAATTTTATGAGATTTAAAACCTTGTCATAAGATTTTGAATAAGATATGCTTTTCTCCGTGGATCAAGTGTTGGGTCACTAGAGACCTTCCGTATCTCAGCCTCAAGCTCATTCTGATTCATTCTAAAAATATCTTTCCATCCAGGCTTGAACATTTGGCCATTTTGATCAAAATTTTCTTGGCAATCAGCTCCTATAGAGCCAAAAAGAAATTTCCATTCAGACAAAGCTAAAGAAAAAATATATTATTAAAAAAAGATAAATATACACCTTCTGGAAGACCGCCATTCTGTGTTTCATCCTGTGAACAACTTGGAGCACCCTTCCACCATTCATTTAGCCACTCATTGAACATAGTATTTTTTGTTGCCTGCCTCCACATATCCATCATCATGTTCTGCTCCTCTTGCGTGAGTGCTGAAGTAACCCATGGCAACATTGACTGTAGAACCTCTGCTCCAGTTGTTCCAATTATACGGCCAACAATCTTATCCTGCTCCTCAATAGAAAAATGTTTATCAAATAAAGGCCACAACTCAAGTTCTTCTCTAAAAATATGTTGGTCCAGCGAAACTCGTATTGATTTACACATGCCTTGAAGCTTTGTAACAAGTTCATTATGCTTCCTTTTCCAACTTGGGTTAGTTAATGCTTCAGTATTGGCGTCTATCCTTGTTAGGCCATCATGCAATTGTGAAAGTTCTGAAAGAACATCAGATATATCGTTAAACAGCTTCTCCTCCTGCTTGTGATCAAGAGTATATGAATGGCTAACATTGTGAAGTGACTCTCTCGATTCTAAAGCAGGGAAAACAATGTCATCTTCGGCATTGCTATGAGCTCTATACAAGCCCCACAGTAAACGAAATCTTCCACTGAATTGCCGCAGAAAAGCTTCACCACAGTTTATAAGTTTTCCCGATTCAACATCAAGATACTCTAAATCTTTACGGATTGCTTTATGAAACTTAAAAATGTTATCAATTGGTCTCACAGCATTCTCCATACTGGATGATAATGTATCTGTTTCCCAGAGAAAGAGACTGGAATTTAGAGGAGCTGTTGAGTTGCAAGAAAATGACCGGAGCACTTTCCCAGAAGCAAGGGAACTAATTCCTAAATTGCTGCTGCCATCAACCCCTAATTTAGGGATGCGGCAAGCTGTAACACACGACAAACTTTGAGTCTCTTCTCTTCTTAATTCATCACCATTCCTAGAATGCAAGCATAATATTGATTGATTGTCTCCATGCTTCTGTTGTTTGATCTGTAATTGTGCTCCAACTTTGTCGCTGGGTACGCAGGCACATGAACAAAATCCAGAACTAAAATCTGCAACTCTCTCATTCTTATCCTCTAACAGACAGCAACCAATAGCCGCCTCGGGAGATAAACATTGAAATTTACGACAATCAGAGATATCCGGGGTCCGACCCTTGCATGCCCAACCATAGAAGAGAGTCACCAGTGCAGAATCCGATGATGGTGCTGCATCACATGAGTAAGATACTGCTTGGAAAAAAAATGCAGGATATAATAATAGCATCCAATAGAAAAGGATGGCATACCAACCTGCAAAACACATGTTATGGAGAAAAGCCCTTGCCTCTAACTCAGTAAGCTCTGAAACCAACCAAGGTAGAACACGCTCTAATAGTCTTAGAGGCATTACACACAAACTTTTATACAGCAATTCCCGTTGTTTATCTGGAGAGAAATGCCTCCTAGCAAGAGGAAGAACCTAGAATAATAAAATAAGATAAGCATACTGATGCATTTGCTAGAAAATAATTCAGTTTATGTATGCAGGCAAAATCAGGCCAATTTAAAACACCATTGTGGATCACAAGTCCATATGAGAATGAATGAAGGTCAACATTACGAGGCAAAGTCAAACTCCATTAGCTTGAATATATTTCATTTTATGCAAGCAAAATCAGATCAATTTAAAAAACCATCGGGGATCACAAGCCCGAATGAGAAAAGATGAAGGTCCATTAGGAGGCAAAGTTTTTATGATGAAAATTATGATGAGATATAATCAGGCCTACCTCAACTTCCTCACTATGAAAGTGCTTCTGAATTGCTTCCATAATCTGATCAGCATATAAACATAAATTTGAATAAAAATCAACAGTGCTTGAATTTGTTCCTGCACTTTTGATTTCTTCAATTAGAAGTCTAAATTTGTTAAACTGATTTTCCTCTTCTGCATGCTCCTGTACAAAAGAAACTTGCCCATCTACAGCTGGAAAAATAACCTGATCTTCCGCAATGCTGCATACAATATAAATATTAGCCACCACCATCATCCTTATACATACCAAATGGAGTGACCGTAAATGGTAAAACCAGAAAATTCTTTTGTCAACTAAGTGCAAACAATTTCTTACCTCATACTACTGATATTTGGTAAATGGAGGCACGCAAAAAGTGAAACAGAAATGGTGACTAGTACAGAGGTTTCAACTACTAAACATCCCCACAAAGCATAAAGAAATATAATTGAAATCAAATGCATGTCAAAGCTTACATAGCCGGAAATATTAAAGATGCTGGAGGGCAACACATGATATTTGCATATTAGCAAGACAGCAAAAAAGCAATGATATAAGTCTGATCATATTACCAGTAAGACTCTCCCTCTCACAGATTATATTTTTCTCCTTTATTAACCTTAAAATGTTGATCTTTATGCAAACCTCAAGTCACAAAATATTAAGATGGCACGCCTCTCCTCTCATCATCATCATTAGAACTGGGGTTTGTTCTATGAATCCCTATGTTGCACCGATACACCTATTTATGAAGGCGTGCTGTATCCGATACACCGATTCATGGATACGCCTCCGATACTCCACCGATACGTGTCAGATACGCCAAAGCCGTATCCAATTAAAATATTATTTAATTTCAAAAGGACAGGCGTATCCGATACGCGTGTCCGTTGAAAAACAAAAAAAAATCTGAAAAGAAGACTTGTATGAAAATGATTTTGACAACTTCTATACATTTTATCTTCGGTCTAGCCTTTCACTTTTCTAATCATCCAACCTAATTTTATTTACCAACCTAATGGGTATACTTTTTACCCTTTACAATAGATGTCAAAACCGTATAAGTATATATTTAACTGCATTAACTTCAATATATTTCAATATACGTCACTCTGCTTAAATTTATCATCAACTAAAATAACAATATCTCTGAGAAGACAAGCTAAGTAGAAACTTCAGGGTGAAACCCAAGCAATTGAGTCCTTAAACAAATGAATACCTATTGAACTTCCAAATAATTCCTATAGAAAAAATGAAAAATAGGACTAAATACAAACACAACGTATAAATATATCATACAATTCAGTGCCAGTTCTTTATAGGATTTAGAGTTAGAATTAGTGAGTTTTGAAGTTTTCCTCCCACAGTATAATAGTACAACATTCATATTATTAATTTAAAATATTGATATTCATGAAAACTATAATATTATGGAAATCAGAACCTTAAGTCACTATCCATGTAAGATGGCAAATGCCTTTAGAAGCCAAATCTCCAACAAGGTTGAAAATTTCAAGATGAGCTTCATGACTTGAATTACAAAAAAGTCCTTTTTAAGAAAAGGAGGAATAAACACAAGTAGATGACTAATAAATACAAAGCACTAATTATCCCTTTGATAGAAAAAGAGTTACTGTTGACAAGAAACCATAAAAATAGTGGATCAGCATAGAATTACAAGAAGCCTCTTACCCATGAAAGATGCAAACATCAGCAATAAATTGCAGTCTTGCATCAAATTTGGAAAGGTTTTGGAAATCTCCAGAAAGTTGTATCTTCTTTGCCTCCGCTGTGATATCATTCAACTCATTCTTGATTGCATTATGCCAATGCAATATCTCATTTATTGGATGAGGTCCAAGAAAATCCACAGGCTCGCAGTCCATATCTACATGTTTTCGCTTTCGATATCTTAAGTTTTCAAATGACAACCCCTTTTTTTCTGATTGGCCAGGCAATTTGCATGAACCACTATCAAAATGTCGCTCAGACTTCGAATCATTTCTATGAGTTTGGCTGATAATGTTCATATGTTTGCCTTCCAACCAGGTGAATATCACCTAAACAAATAACAGTGTCAGCATGCCATTTAAATTAAACTAAATACACATATATAATGCTCAATAAGGAAATTTTACTTCTTGGAGAAGCTTTTCTTCTGGAACAATCTTCAAAAAACATTTTACCATATCCTGATGTTCATCGGATGAAACACAAGAAGATAGCCAAGGGAGAAATTCCGCCATCATATTCACAGGGATGCTACAAAAAAATTGCCATACCAGATCAGCCTGCTCTTCAAATGAAAACTTCTCTATGAGCAATGGAAAGACCTGCAACATAAACATACGCAACAGCAGTGTGAATATTTTAGCATTTGAAAGAATGCACAATCAACAAGACTAAGGCTATAAAATATGAACTAATTGCATGTAAGAAACAAATACAGTTATTCAAGGGCACAAAAACATGTATATCAACATATAATAAAATTGTATGCTTTGATTTATGCAAGTCAATCAACAAATCAATATTACAACATGCAAAAAACCAACATGTACTAATATCCATATAAGCAAGTCGCCATGCACCAGTATCCATATAAACATGTCCACATGTAAGTGGATCAAGTGTGACTACTTAATAATAGAAGAAATATCTAAGATAGCAAAATCTTTCCAAACTAAATAAACTAAAGAAGATAGGAGTTAGAAAGTTAGGAGAAAAAAGTGATCATGGATGAAGTTAACACCAGAGAACCAATGGCCTAATTTGTCATATTGCTACCGGCAACAAATTCAAAATCAATGACATAAAAAGTGCATGAGATATCCAACAATGCAGGGTCGGAATGATAAATGTATGCAGGCTTAACCCAAAATTAAAGAGTAGCTATTCCATCTTAAAAGGATCCATGTTCCTATGGGCATCAAACATGATATAAAGCCCAGTCATGATGATAGGAGATAAAGAAACAACCTAACCAGTAATTCAATCCTGCCTTCAAAACCTCTAAAACATAATTCGGTCAATTTTTGTAGTTCATCTCAATCTAAAATATGATAATTTATTTATTGCATTCTATTTAAGAGGGAGAGGGTGATGCTTAGGCCAGTGTATGGAAAATAAAATGTTAACTTTACAAAAGAATGAACAGAAAACACGAAAGCAATTTATGTATAAATAAATGATAAAATAATTTCTACATAAATATTTGCAAATAAACAAACCTGCTCCTCCTCCTTAGACATATGCTGATTAAGTGATGTCTTAATAGCTCCAGTACGAGAAGCAAATTCTCTCCAAAATCTATCATCACCTTGTATATCCGACCCTAATAGGTCAAACAATTGACCAAAGAGGTCACTTTCTCCTTCATGCTCAAGTGAATATGTCCTAGCTACATTCTTCACCCTGTTATCAAGAGCTGGAAAAATAACCTGACATGTGAAAAGAGAAATTTAGCAAAAACTAATTAATTTAAATTTTCTCAAATATTTTGAATATTATATGTTTTACTGAAATAAATGTTTTTTTTTACTCTAAAGAAATGAGTTTATTCATATTGTTATTACGATAGTTATTGAAGTTGCATAGAACTACGAGACAATTGATCAAGTCAAAGAGTAGCTGGTTCAACAGAGCACTCAAAATATTGTTAAATTATATTTTAAGTACCTCTAGATATATTATAATAACTATATTTTAAATAATTAGTACTTGATAGATGAATTTGAGGTTTTATTCTTTTTTTTTTAATTAATTTAGTTGGAAGTGCCAAAATGCCATTAAGTCAATCAAATTCAGTGTTCGTAAAAGAGAAAAAAGATTACTATTTCAATCCATGTCTAACTAGATTGATTACAATAGCAGTCCTATAAAACAAACAAATCAGTGCAATTTTTAGTTGAATCGATCAAAACTCTACATACACTTCGGATTTATAGCTATGATCCTAAGCAATTTGTAAACCGCATGATTGGCCTTGATAATAGTGTAATGGAATAATAATAGAAGACGACAGTATGCAGTCAAGGGCTTTTTTCTTCACTCTCCAAACTTATAAATTAGCAAATATTGATCATAACGACCATATAGCTTAAAAAGCTTACAAAAATGACTTAAATATGTGCACATCATCAATTAACTCAATAATTGTATGTTTAATATGTTCTTCAGTTAATCTACTCAATTTTGTAGAAGAATAATTTTTTCCCCATAAAAAAAAAATCTATATGTAAAAAAACTTATTTAAAAACTATTCAACTGCAGATTCAAGAGACATGTAACTTAATAACAAACATTAATTCATATCAGCAACCAGATTGCATTCTCACGGCATTTGGCTAGCACTAATCTATGGTTATTGGAAGTTTAGCCTTCCTCAACAGCAAAACATTGTCATTGTATGCAATTATACACTATGGCGGCCATATATTTCACAGATTAAACATGCTAGCTAAACTTAGAAATATCAACCTGCCTCAGACTCCTCTTAGACACTAAGAAATCTCAATACTTGCCACGCACCCCCAATCACTAGTTGACTACTGATAAACTGACTCAATAAAGCATATTCCCTCATTACCCCTCTAGTAGCATATTAGAACATGGAATTTGAGGTGGCTTTAGAGATTCATGTCTTAGAATTCATGTGCATCAGATTACATGCCTCTTCTTTCCTTCTCAATTTATGTGAGTTTTCTTTTTGGATATGCTTGACTACGGTTAGAAGCAATATAAAGATCTCTCTTGGTTCCTTTCATACTCCCTGAGATCTAGATTTTTAGGAGGATTTGGCGGCTTCATGATGCAAGCAAGAAGAAGAAAACTTTGTGTGAGGCAATATCATGTTGTGTAAAATTCTTGGAGTTTATTCTTTCTTTGCATGCGTGTACTTTAGAATTGGGAAAGGGCTAGCATGTGTTCTTAATTTGTACACTATAATTTTGACTTTATTGTTCATGGACCAGATCCTTTTCCCTACAATAGATATAGATACCTAAATCTCTGTCTGTTAAGTTCTATTTCTATCGCACTATTGGGTTTACTTCGTGGTGCATCATTATTGATCATAGCTAACCATTCCAGATCATAATTTAATAGCATCGTTGTAATAAATTGGTATTGAAATGATATTATGAGATCGATAGCCATAAAGTCAAGGTCAAAAATTTTGATTGGTTGAGGAATTTTGCTGTTTGAGAACCAAGATAGATGGTGCTTTTATCCAATACGGTCTTGTGAAGGCAGGGCATTTGAAGATGTCAACAATACCGACAGAAGATAAAAAAGACAAATATGGATGAAAAAGTACTTATAGCCCATCCAATTGGGTTTGTGAGTGGGGTTCGTCGATGGAGGAGGTCTTGAAGAAATCCACCGTTGAACATTTATGGCTCAAATTGGAGTCTCTATTCATAATCAAAAGCCTCTCCATCAAACTACATCAAACACAAAGGTCGTATTTGTTTCACATGAAGGAATCAAGTTATAGTCAATCAAGTCAAATCTAAATCAGAGTTCAATTATTTATGATTAAAGATACATAATGTGAGTGTTTATGATGATGATCAAGCTTTATTATTCTTATACTCTTTATCTCCAGCTTTCAAGAAGTTTCAAGACAGCATATTGTATGAGAAGATATCATAAGCTTAGCAGATGTGAACAACTCACTTTTATCAAAAGATATGATTTATAAGTTCAAGTGTGTGCCGAAGAAAATTAGGGTAGGGAATTATTCGTGAGTGGTAGAGAAAGGTTCCACCTCCAGATGCAAGTTTATTAGATGGAATAAGACTTATCAAGAAGTAAGGACACATCAAGAAATATTGTATGGCATCGAATAAGAGGGAGCAGTAGGAAAGTGAAAATCATCAAGAGGACAAGACAGTGGATGCGAATACTACTGATATAGATTCAGTTTAAATTTTCTATGACTCGGCATGCTCTTTTGGTTGGTTAGGTTGAAGCCAAATTAACCGCTTAAAATTTTGTGTCTTCTGATTAGTATTTTTTCCATTCTTCTTTTTGTTTATTTAGTGGAGCATCACTTTCAATCCTAAGTGATGATTCCACGTCAACATTTGGATCCCTCATTACTATCTAACTATCAGGAAATTAGCCAGCTCGCCCAACTCAAACATCTCCAATCCCCCAAAACTCACAGATGCACCTCATTAACAAAGAAACTCACAAATCCATACTGAATCACCTGAACCTCTAGCGTTAACTGTAAGAACCCTAGTAAATTGAACAGCTATCCTTCAAAATATATATAAGAACAGACTAGATAGTTACCGCGTCCTCGGCATTGCAGTGATGTTTGTAGATATCGAATAGAAATCGGCATCTCTCCGACAACCAGCCAACATCCCCACCTCCATCGGTCGCAAACAACACGGCGGCGTGGTGAAGCCGGTCGAGCTCGGACCTGATCGCCTTATGAAATAAGGCAAATATCAACATCGGAGAGTTATCCAACGAATTGCTCCCTCCCGAAGCCACCACTGAAGACGAGGAAGCCGAGGAGGAAGCCGCGGCCGGATCGATTGCACTCACCGGCTCCTGCGGCATAAGCGCCACGACTCCATCCCCCACAAATGGCGCCTCCATCTCCGTGAACCCCCACTCGCAGATCTCTCTCCCTCTTCCCCTCCCTCAAGCTCTTTCTCCCTTCCAAGAGCCCAGCGTAGCAGAGTAGCGCGGACGGAGAGAGCACCAGAGGCTTCGTGGCTGATGATAATGGGAGGAGGAAAAAAATTTATTTTATCAGATGGTTCATTATGAAATGTCGTAGATACCCTTACTCTGTTTTGTAAATTGCTAAGAAGACAATAGAAGGCCGCGAGGAAGATGTAGTAAGTAGTAACAGTAAGGGCACTTGGCGGAATTTTACTCATGCCACGTCAGACAGATACTCCGGTCGGCCAGCATTGGGCAAATGTTAGCTTTTCTTAAGGTGACACGTGGATTCCATGGAGAGGTGCACCACGTCAGCAATAGGATTGGGCTACACACGTGTTCGCCGATCGAGAAGAATAAAGAAGGGCTCAATAGTCATTTCACATAACCAAATGCCTTTCTTTAATAGTTCTAAAGTTTTAACAGATTTTGTCTTTATTTTTTATTATTTTTTGAACATATGCTTTTAGGTCGGATTTGGGATAGCATATTTATTATTTTTTAAATAATTTTTAATATAAAATGTTTTAAATTAAATTTTTTTATATTAAAAAAATTACTTTTAAAATAGTTTAAAAAATCTGTCTTAAATAAAGTTTTATTTGAGAATGCTTTCTTATTATTTTCTAAATCAATTTTTTTAGTACAAGTTATACTTAAAAAGCTATTTTATAAAACAATAAGAAAATTATTTCAAACAAAATTATAATCTTTTATAGTTGTTTATGAAATCATAAATAATATAATTTGAATTAATTTCAGGAAATTTAGCTAAATTTGATATATTTAATCAATTTTAGCTAATTTACTTTCAGGTTATTTTGATATAAATTATTTTAAGATGAACTTAAATATTATTAAATTTATTTTAATATTAGTGCAATACAATTTTTTTGTAAATTTTATAAAATAACTTTGGTCATTCATTATGTGATTTCTATCATTTTAAATTTTATAAAATAAATTTGGCCATTCATTATGTGTATTAAATGGAAAGAATAGATAATATGTGGCTAATTTTGGTCTGTTGGTTAGGATTTTTTATTACCAATTAAGAGGCCTCGAGTTCAAGACTTTCATATGTGATTTGTGTGTGAGTTTGTCTTAACTGAACTAAATGTCCAAAAAAAATTAGAGAACGAGGGTAGAAATTAGAACTTTTTTTTTCTAAAATCAACCAAAGGATGAATGAAAAATTATTTATGTACTATTTTTAAGAAATTTTTGTTCTAGAAAGCTTCTTTAGAAAGCAATAAGAAAGTTGATCCAAAGTGACACATCACAAAAATTAACTTGATCCAGCACGAATCACGAGTCATATATAAGTTGAAAACTTTCGAAATTAAATGTGAGACTATACGAACTTTAATTTCAGCAAATTTATAGCAAGTTGAATGTATCAAAGAGAAGAACGCATCGACACTAAAATCGGTCCAATCCGAGTCAAAATGGGTCCGAATTAAGAGTCGATTCGAAGCATATTCGGAAGGTTCAAAGCATTAATTGGATGACAAATTATTTCCAAATATGGCATGCTTATAGTCGAATTGAGTGGCTCGGCGAAGCAAATCCAACGAGCCTAAGATCGTCGAATTTCGACATCATTAAGACAGTTAAATGAAAAATTCTCTATGATCAGGCGAATTAATGTGGGGCTTCCGATGGAGCACTCTGAACCTGCCCCGGATCTTCTTTATATTTACAGGATATGTCACTTATGAAAACCTATAAATAGACTCACTCTTTACATGAAAGGGGACTTTTTGCTACATATTGAAGAGAGCTCTGAGGCTTCAAGATATGCAGCTCAATTGACGGCAAACTTTCGTCGAATTATCACCAGGCTGCCAACTACCACCAGACTTCTGTCGCATCATCACCAAACTTTCGCCCGGCCGCCGACCATTGCTAGACCACTAAAAGGAGCTAGACTTCCACCGACCATCATCAGACCAACGCCTGGCAGCCGACTGTATCTGGACTTCCACCCAGTTGGTAACCACAGTAGGACTTCCGCCTAACCATCGTCGGACCACCGCCCACTGCCATCAACTGCCCAACCACCTACTATGATTGACTACGGTCCCTTCGACATACATCGCATGCCGATTATAGTCCCTCCGACCTTCGTCGCCCACTGACTACAATACCTCCGACTTCCGTTGCCTGCCGACTATTGTCCCTCTGGCCTCCGCACCCACCAACACAATCCCTCTGACCTTTGTCGTCATGCTAATCAAATGAACAGGGCAATATTCTCTTGAGAATGACTCCCTTATCATTGTGTTCATCTAACCCCAATTATGTAATGTTCTCTCTATATATATATAATTACCATGAATATATTTAATTGAAAAAAAATACTCTAATTATATTTATATTAGGAGTTTTTGACATGAATAATTTTTGTCAATAAAATGGGTAATGATATATATACATTTTAAAATTTAACATTGAATTTGAAGTGTTTTGGGCTATAAATAAACCGAATTACATCAAGTAAGAGATTGCTCGAGCTTGTGCTTGCATGCTAAAACCCCATTCAAGTTAAGCTCGAGCTCGATTCAAGTATTTCTAATAATTATGAAGCTCATGTTGGTCAAATCATAGTCGTTTGAGCTTGGTTTGCTCGGGTTCAATTCAAATTATTTGGGGCAGAACAACAAGTTGTATTATCAATATTAGCTAATCAAATGAGTCTTATCGAGCCTATTAAACAACAAAATTATCGAGTAATTTGATAGATAGCAAATTAACAAGAAAAACTATTCAACAGCCTCGTAGCTAATCAAATAAATCTTATCAAACAACTTCTTAATGAGAATTAAACATACATAAATTTACTTAATTACAAATCATTCAAAATTCTATGAAGAAAAAATAAATTAATAATCAAAGATTTAATCATTTATTGAATTTATTATAGTCTTAATCAAGTATTTTACTAAGTTCTAAATCAATAGATTATTAAGTCTTAATCTTTGTTTGGGATAGCTTAAGGCTTCGTTTGGAGCAGCTTTTGGCCACTAATTTTTCGTTGCTTTCAAAAAAATTTTGAACTACAAAACTGTTTTGAGAAGTAGTAAGAAAATTGTCACAAATGAAAGTTTTTCTATTTTTACTTTTTAAAGTTCCTTTTCTGTCACAACTTCAAAAATATTTTTATAAAAATAGCTTTTTGAAGACAGAAGTTTCAAAAAGCGGTGAAAAATATGTCTTCAAAACAAACATTTTTTATTAACCGCTTTTCTTATAAAAAAATAGTCTTCTAAATGCACATCATGGCTTCGTTTGAGACGGTTTTCTTACTACTTCTTAAAGCAGCTTCCTAGTATAAAAATTTTAATTTTTGTACAAAAATTGCTTTAAAAAACAATAATAAAACCGTCCCAAACGATGCCTATGTTTTACCAACAACTTTTCTTACCACAAAAATATTAAAAAAAAATTATTTCAAATAAAGCCTTAATTGAACTTCTTAATAAATTTATTTACTAGCTTTATATGATATTATTCATCATCATAATTGAATGGCGCACTTAACTATTCAAATTTATTCATTTAATAATAAAGTATTTATTAAAATGTTTAAATTTAGTCCATTATTTAATTAAATCTTTTTTTATTATTTGAATTAGCATACAAATAATAATAATAAAAGAAAAAAAATTGAGTTAATGAGGACACGGAATTTCCATGAGCCCTGCTCGAGAGCCGTTGCAGCGGGCACGTGAGGCGCTGGGTTCGGGAGCGTGCCGCCGATTGAATAGATTCGTCTAAAATGTCAAACACATGAGTTGGAGTAAGATTGTTGATATGGAATCTAAAGTGGAACATAAAATTAATAGAGTTTTGTTAATACAAAAGTTATCCAATTATATAAGGATGAAGATAATGCCCGCTTGAAACCCTAATCTCCTGCAAGATCTTTGGTTGCGTAAGTGCCTACTTTAGTGATTTCGTAGATTACCAGTGCTAGGCTGGCATCATAATTGTTCGATAATAGTATTCTCGATCATAAAGCCTCTTAACTTTCAGACATTTTTTAAGATCTTTTAAAACTTTTTCTTTGCATTTACTTATTTTCGCTAGCTGGTCGATTTTCTCGAGATCATTATCGGTGGCATAATAAACTTACAAGACTTTCTTTGCCAGCTTCAAAGTCTATAGGACTTATCCTCTATTGTTTTTCTCATTGAATCTAATTAAAGATTATATGTAGAGTTGAGATTCACTTAATTTTTTAAAAAAAATAAATTTTCTCATATATGTAAGAAATCTTAGAAAAATTATATATTATTAGGGATTTAAGGATGTCAAATTTAGGTTTCGTGTTGAACCAGGAACTGACCCAGGTTTAAACGGCTTAACTCGAATCCGATGCAATTTTATAAATGAGTCAAAAATACAAATCTAGACCCAACCCGTCAGGTTACTGGGTTTGTATTTGCGTGGGTGAGTTCATTCTAGACTTGGTGAGTTCACGTTGAACCTTTACCAAAATGACTTGGATTGAACTCAGCCATTTTAGATTGAACTAGATTTACTTCATTTGAACTTAAGTTTCATATATTTAGGCTTCATTTGGGATGACTTTCTTACGTCTTCTTAAAGCATCTTTCTAATACAAAAATTAAAAATTGTGTACTAAAAATTACTTTAAGAAGCAGTAAGAAAGCAATATCAAACGAAGCCTAATTAGCGTCTTGGCTCATATGTAGGTGTGATTTTATGATTTTACTACAAAATTATCTCCATAATCGCATAATGCAACTTTGATAAACTCTAAAATTACATATATAACCATGTAAGAAGAATTAAAAGCCAATAATCCACTAGAAGCCAAGCAATGTGGAAGTGTGACAAGAATGCCCACAATGAATTAATGATGAAGACATATTGGACTAGAGCAAAGAATACAATACCAAATTGTATTATGGCTAATGATGCTAGTGAGGTAAGAAAAAAGATTTTTTTTTTTTTGTAATTTGAATATTATATTAAAACAAAATAAAAATTAATTTTAAATAGTTAAAATATAACTTTTAATTAGTTTTTTACATATTAAATTTGCTTAAAAATAATTTTAATTATTTTAAATTTTTAAGTTTCTTTGAATGATAATATATTGCAAAGTTAATTTTTTTTGGAAAATGAGAGAATTAAAGACATGAAATATTTTCAAATATAAAATATTTATGTGAGGATGTTCGGATAAAAAATAATTAAAGTGAACTTCAAGACTAGTGTAGTATATAATTAATTTGTATTGCACTCATCTCAAAGTAGATCCAAGGACTTTAAATTTATCATGATTAAAAATTTAGATGTAATTTGTTTCTTTATAGGTTCTTGGATTTGTTTTGAGATGAGTGAAATACAAAATTCTCATATATTAAAATATTAAATTATGATTTTCTTAATTATTAAATTAATAATGAAAACTAATCATATTAGAATATTCTAATACCTATTGCATCAGAATGTGCTTCTTAAAAAAAACAAAAACAAAAAACAAAAAACAAAAAACAAAAAAAATCAGAATGTGCTTCTTAAAATTTATTTAATTTGCTCTGAGATTAGAATTGCATGTCAAAATTTTATATTATACTAATCTCAAAGTAAATCCAACGATTTTTACCCTCATTCTAATATGTTGCATTTCGTATTACCAACACAATTTTTTTTTCTTCATAAATGTTATAATCGACAGATTAATGCTTGTGAAAGAATTTTTATTTTTTGTTAATATATATCATTTCATTGTCGTAAGAATGTAGTTGGTGTGTTACGTTATTATTAGGGTTGTCATTCTCGTGCACGTTGATTGTCTCGTTAGCCAACATATTTCATTTCATATGCTCGTCTCAATATATGAAAAGATCCTAAAACTTGACCCGAAATTTTTAGGGTCAGATCGACCCTAAATTTTCGGGTTCAGTTCGACTTATTTAACAAACGAATCAAGCTCAGATTAACACTCAAACTCGAATGAAACACACTTTACATGTCCGTCGCCCATATCTTGACCACTCATCCCGCTTCACATTCATCACCCACGTGCTCGCCAGCTTGCTTGCTTGCCCACACCCTCGCCCACTAGTCCTCACCCTCACGCTTGCATGCCCTCTCGTGTTCGCCTGCCACAATCAAGCGGGGTAACGACTTGGGTTGGATTGGGGTCAGGTAGGGTTTGGGTCTAGATTTGTAACCCGTTTACAGAAGGGAGTCAGGTTCAAGTCAAACTTGTTAAAAGCGGGTCAATTTCAGGTTTGACCTGAACTCAGCCCAAAAACCTATTTTGACACCCCTAATTGTCTGTTGACTCATCATCCGTCATAATTTGTGTTATTCTAACTCATATTTAGTCGATTTATTACAGATAATGCTTATAGCTTTTGATATAGGACAAACTATGAGCTCATTATGATAATGGATGAACAATGAAGAGGGCTAATTAAGTTTAGATTTTGTAAGAAAGTTCTATAAAAACTTTAATAATATGGTAAAATCAAATATAATTATTACAAATAATGCATATAGCTTTTGATATAGGACAAACTATGAGCTCACTATGATAAGATGAACAATGAAGAGGGCTAATTAAGTTTAGATTTTGTAAGAAAGTTCTATAAAAACTTTAATAATATGGTAAAATCAAATATAAGATTAATTGCCTAGATGATTTAAAAAAGCACAATGGAATACTTGAGGTTATAGATAGATTACAATAACATGCATGGTGGGTTAATAAAATTCTACGATACGACTTGACTTACCACAACAACCCAATAACATGAGGATTTAAAAAAATAATGTGTATAATTAGCTAGCATGCCCTACTTAGACAAGATACAAATTTTACGATTGTGATGACAATGATGATTGATGTTCCAACACTCTTCAACGTCAAAGAATATCACTTCGTAAATGAAAACCTATGAACTCCGTAAGTAACTAAGGGCATAACTATTATAGTTTCTCAATTTTCAACCCCAGAGTAATCGAGATGTAAGAAACCTTTTCTTTTGAACTAGAAGCATTTAATTCCACTATTAGTAGTCGAAAATATTTGAACATGAAGAATCTAATACAAATTGCCATTGTACAACAGTGTATCAGTCAATAATAACATCATCGTAGGAATAGATGTAGAGGTGATCAGTAGTAAATTAGGAAACGAAAGTGGTGGATATGAAACATATGGAGCGAAGCGAGGTAAAGTGTCAGTAGTCGACTCTCGGTGTAGAGCGCTAAAATCAACTATATTGAATTTTGATGACATGTTAATATAAAAGAGTTGCGTGGCGACATAATATGACTATATGAGGTTGTAGGGCGGTACCCTAAACCAACTTCTGCATAAAATTTCATAAAAATTCAAAAAGTATTGGAGAAGTGGGAAATGAATGTGGAAAAATTTATAAAAAAAAAAAGGCTAAGTGGTGAAATTATAACTTAAAAGCCACCACCTCTTCATCTTTTTCCTCAAAGAGGCTTTATGAGTCTTTACCAAACTCAAGCAACTCTTCCTTTTCCTCTTAGTTAATTCTCTCTTTTTGTTAATTGAGCTTGCTTGAATGCATCCACTGGTCAATCTGATAAGGAATATTTCTTTTAGAGAACTTTGACAAAGGAAGGAATAGTTATTCTACTTTTTTTTTTTTTTGAGTTTCATTGACAGTCAAGTACTATATTATTATTTAATGCGATCCTAGTTTAAAATATATTATTATATTATTATTATTATTTTAATTAAGATTTCGTTTGGACGACTTTCTTAGTGCTTCTAAAAGGTAGCTTTTTAGTAACAAAAATTAAATTTTTTTGTCAAAAAACTGCTTTAAAGCATTAGAAGTCATCTCAATAT
Organism: Dendrobium catenatum; assembly: GCF_001605985.2. NCBI lineage: Eukaryota > Viridiplantae > Streptophyta > Magnoliopsida > Asparagales > Orchidaceae > Dendrobium > Dendrobium catenatum. The sequence goes on from NW_021391215.1 coordinate 84,663, forward strand.
GAAGTCTAGATAACAATAGTTCTAGATCTATAATGGACTAAATAATTAGGACTAAAAAAAATTCAAGTTTAAACTATAATTAAGCTTTATCTTGCTTCTATGTCGATAGTTTCGCTGGAAATCGAAAAATAATATTTTTGGATTTTCTTGAAGCCATTTTCCTGTAGTGTACAACAAAGACACGCTTATTCTTTAAATAAAGCATTCATGATTTTTAATAAAATTGATAATTTAATTCAATTTAATATAAAATTTTGATTTTAATTATCTATGCTTATTTATTACTTATAATTACTAAATATTATATCAAATAAAATAAAAATTCTAAATAATCATCTAATTTTGCTTAATACTTTCTATTATTAATTAATAAATAGATTTTTAATCTATTCTCTAGGATTTATTAATAAATAATAATGCATAATACAATATTTAATTTTTTTATTGTAATATCTATTTTAATTTTATTCAAATTTTCAATTTCTAAATACTAAATTCTTATTTCATAAATCTTTATTTTTTTACTTTTAAAACATTTTAATTTTTAATATTCTAATGATAAAATAACAAATTATTAAAATATTTATATGTAATCAACATAAGAGAATTTATAAGCATTATTTTTTTATCATTTAAAAATAAAATTTATTAAAATATTCTGAAATATATATTTTGTCTTTTTAAGAGTTGGCCCAAATCTTAAAGCAATGCAATTATATTAGCAGATTCATCATTGTGGATGAAAAAGTATATGGACCTGAACATGCTTACGTCTCTGAGGTCCCAACTTCTTTGTGCGCCACAACACACAAAGCAATTGGATGAGAAATTATTATGCGTAGATATCAATCAAAATGAGTCACGTTATTTTTTTGTTCGTTATTCGTGCTCCGTATTACTATATAACGGATGATGTGGTGCATTCTGGTTGGTCTCTGAACTGTCTAGTGTCCGCACAGAATAATTTCTCGCTGTGAAGACGTGCAGAGTATTTCAAATATAGGATTTTAGAAATTGTATTTGATTTAATAAAAAAACAGAATGTAAAGTAAAATTTTAATGTATTTGAAATTCTTTTGATTTGGATGATCTTCAAATGTATCGCAAACTCATTGCATTATCATCACCGCACCTCCCATCTCGTCGCTCGCCAGTTTCCATTGCCGCCGCCTCCACCGCAAGCAGCCGTCGGACACCTTCTGACGGCCACACCGCCAACGCCGGCCCCGGTGGACACTGCCGGTCGCCAATAAATAAGACTCGTTGGCAACGGAATTTCCGAAGGCCAATCGGCCACAGACCCGCCAAGGACAAGTAACATGCACTAAGAGACAAATGGGCCTCGCCGCAAGTAAAAGATTTGACTAGGATCACAGAGCCAGGAAGAAGATTAATAAAACAGCCCAATAAGCCCATGCCAGCCACGACCTTCAATTCTGGCACAACGATTAACAAAGAAAAATCGAATTTTAGGTCGTTTGGTCATCACTTTTATTTCGTTTTTTTATCTTATTTTATTTTATTTTACTTTTAATTAAAATAAAATAAATTTAACACCTTCAAAATATTTTTTATTTTTATTAAATATTAAATAAATTAATTTATGTTTTGATAGCTGAGGTATAAATGAATTGAGCTGTGGAGTGAGCTTAAATGATTAATCTAGTTCGAAAGGGCTTAAGAGCCAATTCATTTATTATGAAATAGAGCATTATTATAATTTAAGCAATTATTATAATAAAATCATAAAAAATAATGAAAAATGATAAAAATTGTTTAATATAAGAAAGTTATATATATTTTAAACATTTTTAAAAACTTTGTATATGAAATTCTAAATCATTATATATTTTAAGTATAATTTGAATTAATATTTTTTAGATTGAGGTAGTTTGCAAGCTAGGAAGCATAGTCAGAACTGGCTCAAACTTTACTTGTCAGCTTACCGAGTTCAACTCAAAAGCCTTTTATCAAATCATGCTTGAGCCAGCTTACTAGTCAGCAGAGCCCTACAAGGGGTCCTGGTTGGGTACCCACGCTTTGTGTTGGAGGGCTTTGCCCACCCAAGCCCACCTATGGTGACTTTCGAGATGTCATACCCACCCACACCCACCCACTTTCCACTCTTCTTGAATGCAATCTACCACATATTAATGGCCTTGAGGTTTGTTACCCTTTCTCTGACTGCAAACTATCAATCCACATATCAAAATACCCACTTTCCACTCTTCTTGAATGCAATCTACCACATATTAATGGCCTTGAGGTTTGTTACCCTTTCTCTGACTGCAAACTATCAATCCACATATCAAAATTTATTGTGGTCGCAGTGTGATTAAGTGTTGCGCACTACATAGTAAGAATTACTATAATATATTGCATGCATATGGTGATTAGTAATGTAAATCGGTTTGTCCTCTGATGTTGAGAACCCACCAATACCCACCCATGAGGCTATAGGGATACCCATACCCACCCATGATCATTGGGTATAGGTGGGTACGTGGGTGGGTGTGGGTATGAGTACCCAATGCAGGGCTCTGCAGTAGTCAACTTGACTCACTTAAACCCCCAACTTCTACTATCACTAAAGCAATGATGGAGATTGGTGACATAATGATGATGGCAACAACCATGAAAGTTATTTTTAAAAACATTCAAGCATAATAGCTATTACGAGTACTTTTCAAAACAAGCTAATTTTCTATAAAAATAAAAAGTGATCCCAAAGAGCCCTAAATATATATAAAAAAATATACAAAACCATCTCTTAGAATTTCGAATAGCTTCAAAATACCTATTAAGATGACTTCAATATATACTTCGTTTGGGATGGCTTTTTTATAGTTTTTAAAACAGATTTCTAATACAAATTATTCGAACTAAAAATTTTTGTACCATAAAGCTATTTTAAAAAAGCATGGAGAAAGCCGCCCCAAACGAAGCCATAAGCTACATTCATATCATTTTTTTGTACTCAATCATATATTCGCACGTTATTGAGAATTTGACAAAAAGTAAAACACTTTTTTTTTTTTTTGTGAAGTTCAATATTTAGATGAGAATCAAACAAAAACAAAGATAAAAATATCATAATTTAGTAAATGATCAAAATTCAGATATCATGCACAAATATTTGCAATAATAAGAGACAAGAGAGCCATTAATGTAAGAAACTGCTGGGTATACCATTGAACTAGGAGAAGAGAGCTGCAAGTTGATAGCAAGCTGTAACAGGTAATGATGGCTGACAAAAGAACACAAAAACAAGACCAAATGATGACATATATATATATATATATATAAAAGGGGTACAACACGAGAACTTCCCAGAAGGTCAACCATCCTAGTACTAATCTCGCCCAAAGCTTACTTAACTGCAGAGTTCTTATGGGATCCGGTGCACTGATGTTGATATGATCTCACCCTGGTCACATACTATGTTACTATAGATAGTTGTCAAAAAAACAGTTGATATAAAGGAAGAAGCTTTCTCACAAATCAAAGAATTCTACAGGATAGTGTTCCAAGTTATGTATGCATTTGGTTGATGAAGACTATCAGAGGCAAAATCCTTGCTCTGAAGATGCAATTGTGTTTGTTGTGTTTTGGAAATTGATCGAATCGGCTCGATTAGCCGAATTGTTTGAGTTTTGAAACGGTGCACTGATTGATTCAGTCTAGTTTAAAAGCTGAGTTACAGAAAAATCGGATCGAATTTGAAAAAACTGGCCATTGAACCACCAAAATGTTGGCGGTTTAATTGAACCATCTTGCATAGCCTAATCTTCTTGTTCAAAATTCCATTTGGTCGATTTAAAACCCTCGAAAATGTGTTAAACACTCCAGAAAAAAAACTAGACACGTTCTTCTATTAATTTCAATAGCTTTCAAGGCCAGGCTCTCCCAAATTCTCAATATAGAGCTCTCAATCAAAATCCCCATTCCACTACTTGGCTGGCCACCATTGCATGGAAACTTAAGACCACTCATCCTCGATCTTTTTCGAGGCTTATATATATCCTTTCTGACATATTTAGATGCCTCGCAAGCCCAATTAAGACACCTCTTATAAGATCAAATCCTGAGGCACATCAATTGATATCAAAGCTCGGGAAGAGGAGAAGCATTGGAGTCTTCATTCTCAAAAGCTGAAGATGCTTGTTTTTTAGGAGGAGGATGCACAAGGTGGATCTAGAGGGTGAAGATGTATTTTGCTGTCAATGGGTTGATAAAATAGAAGAGACTGACGACAACTGGCTTGTGCCTGGAGGGGAAGCATTGGCATGGTACCAATGGGGAGATATGAAGCGGCCCATATGGAGCTAGAGGGAGTTCAAGGACTACCTGTTGGAACGTTTTCGAACCAGCACGGGAGATGACTTATATGAGCAGTTCTTCACTCTTACTCAAGAGGGATTAGTGGTGGAATACTGTGAGAGGCTTGAGTACCTTCTAGTCGAACAAACCATCTTTCAAAGACTATACTGGAGGGAAACTTTATGAAAGGGCTCAAACCAGAGATTCGGGCTACAGCTAGAGTGATAAGGCCTCAAGATTTAGGAGAGGCTATGGAGCTTGCCCAATTAATGGAGGACCAAAAGCACTTGGAGAGGGGGGGCCAGAGGTAGCAATTAAGGAGGATCATACCAGACGACCACTATCTTTTTGGAACCCAAGAGGCCGACACCGGGTATTCCTTGGGAGATCCAAAATGAGAAGACTATAGGAGGGGGGATCGAGGAAAACTACAATAAGCTCACTGAGAATAATCTACATGAGAAGAGGGTGAAGATGTTATGTTTCAGATGTGATAAGAGGTATACACCGGGGCACAGGTGTAAAGATCAATCTCTTCATGTTCTCACCTTCTGTGATGACGATGAATCTAAGAAGGAAGTTGGGAATGAGGTAATTGTGGTGGAGGAATGAAGAACTGCATTTAGACGTGGCAAAGGTATCCTTAAACTCAGTGGTGAGATTCACTTCAAATCACACCATGAAGGTGAGAGGAGAAATAGTAGACAGGGATGTAGCGTTGATAGATAGCGAGGCTACCCACAATTTCATCTTCAACCAGATCATGGACCAGTTGGGAGAGAAACTAGTGGACACAAGGTGTTATGGGATCGCCCTGATGGTATGTAGGAGGCTATGCGGGTTCCAGAAGTAGGGAGAGAGGTCGAACTTTGATCCCATCCGTAGGGGCGATTTCAATTCCGGCAGAATTAGCACCGATTACGCCTATATCAGTGACGGTGGTGCCTGGGACTGTTGTTTTAGCTGCTGAAGTGCAAGGCATTTGCTAGTCAGGCCAGTGATGTGCGCCAAAACAGGCACGAATAACCTGGCATGCAGGTTCGATCGGGTTCAAGGAAGGGAGACAAGAATATAACTTTGAAACATGGTTGTTCACATGACCGGAGGTGGAGCTTAAATTCAAGTGGAGCTTCAAGATCTTTTGGTTATTGGTGTTGGAGAAATGGATCAAGGAAATCAGAAGCAAAAATTGTGATTTGAGGTTTTTTTGAGAGCGGGAGCCATCTGAAGGGGAAGGTTTCGGGATTGGGTCGTCTTGGCTTCTTGAGTGAGGAGGAAGAAGAGAGAGGCGGTGAAATCTTGGAATTTCTGTGTGTGTGTAAAGAAGGTGAACCCTTCTTGTTCTCCTATATCTTGTTCTTCTTCTTCAAGAAAGACAATTGAGAAGGATTGTCAGTTGGAAGAAAGTTTTATGTTGTAAGCGGGTGTGAGAGCAAGAAAGGGCTAGATCTTTGTTAAAGGTTGTTTTGGGCTTCTTGTGAAAAAGAGAAAATGTGGGGAGGTGAAATATTAGTATTTCTGTGTGTCTGAAGAAGGTAAACCCCTATTGTTCTCCTCTCGCTTGTTCTTCATCTCTGAGAAAGACAATAGGTCGTGATTATCGGTTGGAAGCCTGTTGGCACCGTAAGATCTTATTCCTTAGCTGAATGCTGGAAGTACATGTGTTTTTTCTCCTTGTAGATTAGAAGGTTTTGTTTGTTGATACGTGTTATTGCTCTTGATTTTGGGGCTATGCGCCCTGGCTGACCCGATTTATTGTTTCCAATTGCTTCTGTTTTAAAGATTTAGTTAGATCTTGAGAGGTGCACTTGTGGTTCTTTAATTATAAATATGAACCAATGTGGAGATTGTGATGTGTTGGCCCAGTTTTATTTAGGTTATTCCTATATTTTATCACACCATTGTAAATTCCTATAAATAGGATGCTTATGTGATATGAAGATTTGGGGGGAAATTTTTAATAAAGCTTTAAGATAGATTTTCCTCCTCCAAATTCTACATCTCTCTCTCCTCCCTCTCCCTCTCCCTCTCTTGCAAGAAGAGCTCAAGATGAGCTCTCAAAGATCCTCCTAAATTACTTAACACACCTCACTCTCTTGATAGTTTTGCGGGCGTATGACCATTTTGTATAATACGTATGTCTTCTTTGGAATTATGCGTCTTATTTTGGCCGCCAAATTGCTGATTATAATTTTCATTTTGTAAAATGCATATCCTAATAGCAATAGTGGAATCAAGAAAGGCTAGAGGTGGCGCTCGCACCCCTTTAGATTTCAGAAATATCCTACATAATAATATATAATCCAACATAATAATATATATATATTATAAAAATTTTGCCCCAAAAAGTTAGGGTAAACTCTTTTTCTTCTCACACTATAACACCTAATTCTGCCCCTATATTGTTAGTGTGTGTGTGTAGGTACTGGCTTATGAATGGATTGTAGTGGACCTATATCACATGGACAAGAAACCAGGTAGCTCAGTCATGCCATTCATGGGGATTGCAGCGCAAAAGACTTTGAAATCAATCCTTATGCTTGCAATAAGAGGTCACAATAACCATAGAGTTTGCGATATCAATATCGTTTTTGTTCAAGAAGACATAAAAGTAATTAATCACATAGAAATGCTCGCCTAACACATTGTAAAGTGGAAAATAAAGTTAATTTAAGCTACATGTTGGATTTCCGCTCCCATCTTTCCTTTGCTTCAAGGCCCCAACGTAACTTCTTTTTCTTTTTCGGCACAGTAGCTACCACATCATCCTGATAAAATTAAATAAAATTAGCTACACGAAGAAGAGCATTTGATGGCCTTTCTGCCCAAACATATAGGGAAAAGAAAGGGAAGAAAGACGAAATTTTGACTTTGCTTTGCTATTTAGCAAAGAAAAAATACTAGAAAACTTTGAAAAGCAAACTGATAGCTGTTGACCTGATTCCAGATTTCACAAACAGATTAATTGAACAAAGTTTCAAGAGAAGTGTTCTGGAGAGTTCTAGAAAAGAAAAGGGTTAATAATGCTTATATTCAATTCATTAAAGATATGCATTCAAGAGTTGTTATTTGTGTTCAAACACAACGTGATTTGACCAAATGTTTTTCTATTTCAGTTGGATTATATCAATGATCAAATTTAAACTCGTATATTTTTTATTTAGTCATGGATGTTCTTAGTGGACATTTACAAGAGGATGTACCTTGGTGTATGCTTTTTGCTAATGATATTCTTCTTATTAATAAGACTAGGATGAAGTTGATGAAAACTTGAATTATGGAGGTAAAACTTAAAAGTCTTAAGGTTTTCGATTGAGTAGATCTAAAATCGAATACATGGAGTGTAAATTGAGTAGTAATAGATCTAGTTGTGGGATTGTGACATTGGGTGATCAAGTCATAAAAATGAGTGTAGGTTTTAGATATCTCGAGTCTATTGTTCAAAGTGATGGTGAAATAGTTAGGGATATTATTGGAAGAACTAAAATTGGATGGTTGAAGTAGAGGAATACATCACGCCTTTTGTGTGATAGAAAAGTATCCCTCATACTTAAGTGAAAATTTTATAAGATGGTGGATGAGTGGTTTTACACTTAGAGACAAAATGCGAAATAAGTATATACGTAAAAAGGTTAGAGTAGCTCTAATGTTATAGATAAGATTAGAGAGAGTCGTCTTAGATGATTTGATTACATAGAATGTTGGCCTTCTGATGACCCTGTTAGGAAAGTAGATCTATTAGATTCGAACTATATTAAGAAAGGTAGAAGTAAACCTAAAAGAATTAGTTAGAAAGTATTAATAATAACTTTTTTGTTAGATTTAAATGAGAATATGGCTCTTAATAGGGAAAAAGAATTCATGTAGCCAACCCCATATAAAGGGACAATAGCTTGTTGTTGTATATATTCCAACTAGTGCTTGAAGCTATAGTAAAGGATTTTATATGTTGCATATTATGCCTACAAGATCCCTACTCACTTGTAGAAAACTAAATATTACAGCCTACTAGCCTAATCAAATCAGTAGAGTTCTAAAACATGCATATACGCTTGATCTTTTCATTTGTATTGAGTTTGTTGGTTTATTATTAGCACTCTACTCTAAATAAGGGATCCTTAGAATTATAGACTCAATGATGATTTATCAGTGACAAAAGTTATTTTGCTTTGGATGTGATGCACGCACCAAAAATGAAGCTTGAAGAACTTGTAATGTGATGTCCTTATCAAGTGTGAGATTTAAGATAACCAATTCTTAATCTTCTCTACTCTTTATTTTAAACCATCTTCTAATAAATTTGCATCATTTCTCATTACTTAACAATCTCTCTCTTCATGATGTTCCCACTTCAAAGCAATATTTTAATCCATAAGACCCTTGACACTTTTATCTTGTATCACATCACCTAGGTAATGGCATGTGCCTGCACATGCTTTAGCTCTACATCTTGAATTGCTCATAAAGCAGCTCCAATTGAATATGTTGGGGCATCCTTCCACCTTTTCAATGCAATTGAGAGACTCACCCCTCAATTAATATCAGGAAGAAAGCTCATGAATGGACACTTAATTACAACAATTGTTTTTAACCTTATCAATGATAGATAATAAATTATATGAACCCACCTATTGATGGATTTTAGGAATTATTCGATATGTTGAAGCCATGTTCATGATACAATAAAATTTTGTAAATTGCACATAATATAAGTAAAAGTACACGTTGGTGCGCTAGATCAATATATAAAAGTTCTTTACACATTGTCAGCTCTAGATTTTGTTTAGATGTCATTTTAATTACTTGATTTTGTAGTGTGGCTTCAAGGTATCCACAATTAGGTTTGTGGAAACTTTTTTTCATTAACTTTCCTCATTAAATAAATTGAAATAATGAGCAATGGGAGTTTCTTTTTTATTTTCATAACCCTAGAAAAAGAGAGCCTTACTTCTTAAAACACCTAGAAGAACTCTATTAGCATAAGACTGATAGTTCATCCTCATTTGGAATGAAACCGAGAAAACTAAATCAGCATATGTCTATTCAAACACTGAACTAGTCCAATCAACCATTTTCATAACCCTAGAAAGTATAAGGGGTCATCTTCTTGGTGAAATTCCAAGAACCTTATAGCATAAGAGTAACAATTCTTTCTCATCTTAAATTTATCCAATAAAAATTATTAAAACGGGAATTTGAGAGGGAAAAGCTTGACTTTATTCCGTAATATTTTCCCTATTTATAGATCTATACAAAATATCTTAATGAGGAAACAACAAATTAGATATTTAATACATAAAATACACTTTCCTAAAGTAGTTCCTTCATTATGGCGTAATCCGTGAGAGTTTCTCACGGATTGACTTTTGTGACCGTCAGATCCTTTTTACTGGGAACGGCTGGATTTCAACACTCCCCCTCAAGTTGGGAAATATGAATCTGTCATTCCCAGCTTGTCAATCATTCTGAGAAAGGCAGAGCTGTCCAATCCTTTGGTAAGGATGTCTGCAAGTTGATCTTTTAATGATATATGGTCGACACTTATTAGACCACTGTCTAGTTTTTCTTTAATAAAATGTCTGTCCACTTCTATGTGCTTGGTCCTGTCATGCTGGACTGGATTGTGAGCTATGCTGATTGCTGATTTGTTGTCACAATGTAGCTTTATGGGCTCATCCCACTTGATTTTTAAGTCTTTTAGGATTATTTTGATCCATAGTAGCTCACATATTCCCAAGGCCATAGCTCGATATTCTGCTTCTGCACTAGATCTTGCCACCACATTTTATTTATTACTTCTCCATGTAACTAGGTTACCTCCAAGAAATGTGCAGCATCCATATGTAGATCTTCTGTCAACAGGTGATCCCACATCGTCAGCATTTGTTTATGCTTCTAGGGTTATTCTGCGATCTCTCTTAAAGAGAATCCCTTTTCCTGGATTTTCTTTAAGGTAGTGCAATATCCTGTCTATTGCTTGCATGTGAACATGCATTGAATTCTACATAAACTGACTGACCATACTTACAACAAATGTTATATCTAGTCTAGTATGGGAAAGGTAGATTAACTTTCCTACAAGTCTCTGGTAGGCCCCTTTATCTACATCTGGATCCTCTCTAGCTTCCCCCAGTTTAAGATTAGGTTCTACTGGTGCTGGTTTACAAGCTAGTTTTCCTGTTTCATTCAAAAGATCTTTGATGTATTTCTGCTGTGAAATAAATATTTCTTTACTGGAGTGAGCTACTTTAATTTCAAGAAACTATTTTAGTCTATCAAGTTCTTTGATGTCAAATTCCTTAGCAAGACGTTTTCTTAAACTAACTTTCTCCTCTTCGTTATCTCCAGTCAAGATAATGTCATCAACATATACCAATAATATTGTGACTCCCCCTGAGTCTGAGTGTTTAAAGAATAATGTATGATCCCCTTGACTCTGTCGATACCCATTAAGGAGCATGAATTTAGAGAATCTTCCAACCAGACCCTTGGTGATTGTTTGAGCCCATATAGAGCCTTTTTTATTCTGCACACTCTGTTACCTTCAGATTTAAATTTGGTAGTAATTTCATGAATATCTCTTCTTCCAGATCCCCATGTAGGAATGTGTTTTTCACATCCAATTGTTCCAAATGCTAGTTGTATTTGACTGTAAGTGAAAGTAGTATTATGACAGTATTCATCTTGGCTACAGGAATAAAAGTTACTTGATAGTCAATGTCATATGTTTAAATGTACCCTTTAGTCACAAGTCTTGCCTTATATCTTTCTAACATGCCCTTAGCTTTGCATTTTACTGAGAACACCAATTTGCAAACGACCGATTTTTTCCCTTTCAGTAGGTTGACGATCTTCCAGGTATTGTTCTTTTCTAGGGCATATATTTCATCTTTCATGTCATTTTTCCAATTTTTATCAGATAAGGCCTCAGAAATATTCTTAGGAATATGGATATATTCTAAATATAACCAGGAAATTTTTGTGTGAGGATGAGAAGTTATTGAAGGATATAGAGTTATTTATAGGGTACAAGGGAGGTGGTGAGCTTACCTTATTTTCAGGAGATGGTTCAGATTCTTGGATCTACTTTAGAGCACAACTTGAGCTTGTACTCTGGAGTAAACCTTCCTAAATCTAATGACAACTTTGTCATTTGTTTCCCTAGATTGGGTTTATGGTGGAATGGTTTGAGGTGGTGGAGGAAGGTCAAGAGGTGCTAGTTCATTTTTCTCATCTTCCTCATGTTCAGTCCCGCCCTGAAGATGAGTTTTTGAAAAAATAGAGATTTCACTCGTCAAATGTAATATCAATAGAGTTAAGAATTTTTCTTGTGGGTAGATGATAACACTTATAATCTTTTTGGGTAGCTGAATAGCAAACAAAGATGCATTTGAGTGCTCTTGGATCTAATTTTTCTCTGTCTTGGTTGTGAATATGATTATAGGTAGTACATCCAAAGATTTCTAACGTAATATTATGATGGGTTCGAAACTCGGGGTAGAAGGAGGACAAAATCTCCATTGGAGTTTTGAATCCTATGGTTGTCGAAGGTAGTCAGTTTATGAGATAGGTTGTAATTAGGAGAGCTTCCCCCCAATAGGATTTGGGCGTATTGTAGTGAAATAGGAAAGCTCGGATGGAGGCTAGAAGGTAACCATTTTTTCTCTCTGTAATCCCATTTGTTGTGGGGTGTGGACATAGGATGACTCATGGATAATCCCTTCACTTTGAAAGTAGGAGGAAAGAGTTTGGTTGAAATAATCTTTAGCATTATCAGAGTGAAATCTCTTTATTTTTACCCCGAATTGATTTTTGATCATGGTATGAAAGATGGAAAGAATGGTGCTAACATCATATTTATTTTTAAGGAAATAGATCCGAGAGACTCTAGTGCAATCATCAATGAATGACACAAACCAGCGTGCCCTAGAGATATTGAGAATTTTTTAGGGTCCCCATATATCACTATGAATAACATAGAAAGGAGCATTACATCTTTCACTTTTGTTTGGGAAGAAGATTCTTTTATATTTAGCCAACTCACAGGTTTCTGATACGCCCTAGGGTTCCCAAGTTAGGGTTTGCCCTAATGCTCTTCCAAAGATGAAATTTCTCCTCCAAATCCATTAAAAAATCAACACAAGAGGGATGAGAGGAAGAACAAGAACCTTTGCATTCAAAATCCAAGAGAAACAAGATACAATTTGTCCACTTCGAGAAGGACAAGGTCTCCCACTACAAACCCTAGAAAAACAAGAGAAAGAAACTAAGGAGGCTAAGAGAAAACTCAAATCTTGCATAACCCTAGAAATCCCCCCTTAATCCCTACTTATAGCAAGCAAAAGACCAAACCAAACCCACTAGTGGGCTGCCCAAACTGAACCGCCCAGCTAGGGGCTGACCCGAGCCAAACCGGTCCAGAAATGGACCGGTTCCGCTCAAGCCGAAGCCCCCGCTCCGCTCTGTGTCAAGCTCCGTGCCCGCGTCCCTTCGCGCGATCCTTCGGGGGATCGGCCGACGCGGCCCTCCTTTCCGGCCGCTTCCGAGCGCTCCGGGGTCGCCGGCCCTCCCTCTACCGGTCGGCGGCGGCCCGCATCAGTTTCATAATGAAAATTTTTATTTTCTAATTTTTGAAAAAGTTGGGGATACATATGTCTTAGGATATCAAAAGATGGGTGTCCTAACCTATAATAATGAAGCCAAATGATAATTCTTATCAATTAGGGATAACATAAAGCAACTATTTTTAGATTTGTTTGCTTCTTATAATCATGTTTTCTCCTTAGCAAGTCCAATCCTCTTCCCCGATCTCTGGTCCTTAAATAAGCAATAAGTAGGGTTAAATAAGGCTTGATAATTATAGTCATTGGTAAGTTTTTGTATTGATATTAGGTTTATGGATAATTATGGTATGTGGAGCATATTTTTTAGGATGAGTGAGGGAGATAATCTTATGTCTCCTTGACCTACTACCGTAGTAAGAGAACCATCAGCAGTGATGATTTTCTTGTTGTTCAGGCAAGGAGCATAGTTTATGAAGTGAATAGGTGAGTGGGTCATATGATTTGTGGCTCCTGAATCAATGATCCATAATTCCTTTAAATGTTTTCTAGAAGCACTTAAACTAATAGAAATAGGAGTCTTACCTGAGAGTGCAAGTGAAGAAAATGCATTTGATTTTTCAATAGATAATAGGAGTAGTTTCAATTTATCAATATCCTCTTTATTGAATTCTCCAAGGTTGGACTATGCTCCTGCGGTGGGATGACTTGTAGTATTGTTGGCATGCGATGTGCTCCTTGTTTCACCTTTTTTATTCCACTCCTTGCTGGGGGGTTTTCATGTATTTTCCAGCATGTTTCCTTTGCGCGTCTAGACTTTTTGCAATAATTACACCAAAGTGAGTCTGTCTTTGAATTTTGAAGAATCTTTATCTTTCTCCTTTCATGACGATTCTTTATTCATCACCATTGTTGAACTTTCAACGACCTTTCGTTCAAACATTACTCCTCGTTGATTTTCTTTTGCCTGTATGAGAGAAATGGTTTCATTGAGTGATGGGATCTCCTCTTTGCCAAGGATCTGGACTATAACTTGATCAAATTCTGTATTTAGTCCCACAAGAAAATCATAAATTCTATCTTTTTCAATAAAGTTCTTTAGGATCGCAGCATCTTCTGGCATACTCTGTCGTGGTCTTACTCCCTTGCTTTATGCTTCCAACTTTGACTTTAATTTCAAAATATTTGAGCCGCATCACGAGCTTTGGAGAAGGTCTGTCTGGCAGCATCCCATATGTCCTTTGCAATGGAAAGGAACATAAATGTATCGCTAATTTCAGGAGTCATGGAATTCCACAACCATGACATAATCATGGAGTCTGCTTCATCCCATGCCCCAAAAGTAAGATCTCCTTATTTTGGTCCTCCTCCAAGAAGGTAATGTATTTTTCTTTTCCCCTTTAAATAGGTCTTCACAAATTGAGACCACTTTAGGTAGTTCTTCCCGTTGAGACGATAGGAAGGTTGCATACTTTGGAGGTCACCTCATCCTTGGTGCACCATCGACTCCTCAGTTTGGTCAATGCTTTGCGAGAAATTGATTTCTGACATTATGATGGTGATTAAGACTATCTGGTAGCAATGAAGGCTTCCCAATAATTTTTTTTTTATTCGAAAATAAAGGTCGAAAGGGATTTTTATTTTTGATAGAATGAGTTTTCAGGATCGAACCGATCCAAGTCTTTAAAAGACTCAGCTAGGGCACGCACGCAGGGAGCCGCTCAGCTTCCTTGGTTCGCAGGAGCTGATTGGCTTCCTTGGTTCGCAGGAGGCTTCTTTGTCGAGTTTCCCTTCCGGTCAGATCAGGTTGCACGCGCCTTCGATGATCTTCCCTTCCTGTCGAATCAGGATGCTTGACGGCTGCTCGACTACGCTCCTCTCCTTCGACGATCTTCCCTTCTTGTCGAATCGGGCTCCTTGGTTGTTTGACTACACGGGGCTACGTCAGGACATGGCTTCTTCTTCGGCTTGAAGGGCTCTTGCGTTCTGCGTGCCTATCTTTCGGTCTACTGGAGACCGCAAGGAGATGTCGGTCGGCTTGGTAGCTCCGATTCTCTTCTTCTTCTTTTCTCCTTTGACGACCTACGATCAATCTTCCTCGGCAATGAAGGCCGTAGGCTCTGATACCATGTTAAAATGAGAATTTGAGAGGGAAAAGTTTGACTTTATTTCGTAATATATTCCCTATTTATAGATCTATACAATATATCTTAATGAGGAAACAACAAATTACATATTTAATACATAAAATACACTTTCCTAAAGTAGTTCCTTCATTATGGCGTAATCCATGAGAGCTTCCCACGGATTGACTTCTGTGACCATCGGATCCTTTGTACTGGGAATGGCTGGATTTCAACAAAAATTACCAAGCTAGTCAAAGTTTCCTCCATTTCAGAATCAGCTTGGTATAACATAATTATTGGTTTAATTTTGCTTGAAATAAAAAAACATTTTTATAATTTCCGCTAATTACTAAGACTATTCCAAAAGAAGACTCTAAATTTGGTTAAGCTTGATAAGCCATGGAAACATTGTAGATTTCTATTCTAAAAAAAATTATTATGACAGCAAAAATTAAGAACCAAGGAGTTGACTTAGAGATTTAAAGGATTAAGCTACCACCAAGTTAGAAGTGCAGGTGCTGAGATCATACCATCACCGCAGAAGTGAGGGTATCTTAGGCATCCCTACATGTTTTTTGTTGTGTTTACATATGGAAAATACAATATATTGAAAGTGTGGATATGTTTCTCTCTTAGGGGTTGTTTGATTGCAAGTATTAAGAAATTCCATGTATTCAAAATATAATGTAAAGTAAAATCATATATTTGAAATATTTTGAGAAGTTTGTTTGCTTGTAAAAGAAATTCAAAAGTTTAATTTTTTGTGTTTGATTACTTGCAAAATAAAACTAATATTTTTGGATTTGGGCAGTGATAGTAACAGGAGGCATGCTACGACGATGGCTAGTGATAGAGGGTAATTGCTAGCAGCAAGCGACGACGGTGGCTGACAACAATGGTGGCAAACAATGATAGGCAGTAGTTGGCGCCCGACAGCAATAAGCAAAGCTTCATACACACAATGTATTTGGAACTCACCAAATCGAGCGAATTCCAAATAAATTAAAAATGAACTAGGCCGATAATTTCAAATATCTCAAAAAAATTACTTTGCCTTTACTTTTCTTCCAACCAAGCACATGAAATTTCAAAAAACCCCTGCATTTGATTTAATCTACATTACTAATACTTGCAACCAAATAACCCCTTATCCATAGCCCAATGAAGGTACATATGTGCTTCTCCCTTTCCCATATCACTTTTTGTATATCTTGTCAAGAAGCACATACTCTTTTTTTCATCAAAAAAGGATTTCCTGTTTGACTGTTATTCTTAACAAAAAAGCTTTTTGCCTATTATTTTAATTAAATTTCTAATTCAACCTTAGGCATGCAACTCATATGCCTGAAAACTAGAGTTTTATAAAAGAAGGGAATTCAAAGCATTACGAAAATAACCTTTCCCTTCGCAGCTGACAGATTTGATGCTTCAATGGTGTTATTTGCAAGCTTGCTTTTGCAGCCATCTTCCATAAGACCCGAGCATGCCTTCACAGCTTGGCTTGCTTTACCTAAAGAAGCCCTGTCATAAGGGGTAGAAAATTATCTGTTTCATCTATAGAAAGCACAAAAAAGAAACCTTTAGGCTTTCCTATATCCTTAGACTTCTCTTTTAGCTGTAATCTTCTCTTGTTCAGCTCCTGTGACATTAAGAAGGCAAGAAACTGAATCAAATACAGAAAATAGTACTACATTTTACCTCATAAGCATCAACTGAACGCATTATAGATTGTGTTATAATCAATAATTATACTTAAATAAAGCCATGAACAGAAAAAAAATTTCAGTTTTTTTTCCTCAACACTACCTTCCTAACTTCCAAATGCAGTCAATACGGTGAGCCTCTCCAACCGAACACCAAAAATGGGTATGGCGCATTCGGTCGCTCCAGCCGAACAACAAATCTTCCACTATTTGCTTGCAGGTGAAAAGTGCGACGTCAATATTGGTGTTGCACTATTCACCCGCTATATGATTTTCTTTTTAATTTGAAAATTTGATTATTAATTTTAAAATTTTAAGTATGAAAAAGAATATACTATGAATATTCTTTTTTTGGTGTTAGAAAATAGAGTTCGGTTGGAGACAAGTTACTGCATATTGGTGTATTAATTCATTTGGAGTGAAAAATGAGTTTTTAGGTTGGAGATGCCCTAATTTGCAAAATTAAAAAAGAATTATGCTTGCATATTAATGACATTTATATCAAACAAACAAACTAGTAATCATTGCATCTACGTGTTCTTAGTATCATTCTTACAATTCAAAACCCTCATATCAAAGAAAACCACAGAACAAAAAGGGAGAATCTTCACAAGCAAGAACTAAAGCATAACAAAACCCTAAATGTTCAGTTCCTTATCTGGCTAGCAATGAATTCCAAATTGATCAACCTAAAAGAATCCAGCCGCACAAGAATGGTTCAGGAAAACCTCATTAATAAAAGAAAGAATAAGTACTTCATAACAAAACCCCGCTTTTGGATAAGAACAATGAAAGGTTTAGCTGTTTCATTGAGAAGAACCCAAAAACAAATTCAGTAACGGAAGGAAAACTTCTGAAAGTGCTGATGCGATTGATAGAAGAGAAGAACATACCTTGAACTTGTCGAGTTGAGACTGAGTGACCTTCGACGACCTGAAATCAGGTTGGAGGATTGGAGTGGCGGCAAGGGCCGCCTCCCTCCGCTCAAGCTCGGCCTCCTGTTCGTCCATAAACGCAATGGACCAGGGGAAATTTTTTAAAGTATTATTATAATTTTAATAATGTGATTAATCATTGTAAAAAATAAAAACTTTAAAATTAGGCAAAGTGGTTTGTTAAATTGGCGACTTATCTGCTGCTCAGGATATCAGGTGCCAGCTAGGGGTGTAAACGAGTCCAGCCGACTTGCGTAGGCTCGGACTCGACTCGGTTACCGGCTCGACGAGTCGAGCTCGAACATGATTTCGAGCTCGACGACTTATTGAGTTTGAGCTCGAGCTCGAATAGGCTACTGCTCGACTCCTCAACTCGTCGAGCAGCTCGACGGCGAAACTCATGGGAGGGAAATACAAATCCATGAAGCGGGAAATCCAAGTCAGCGGGAAATAAAAAAAAAATGATCGATCTCGACGACGTGATGACAATGATGCAGATGACGGGACGAGCTCAACGACGTTCTCGATAGCGGGAAGTTTCGAGCTCGACAACGATCTCAATAGCTGGAAATTTCGAGCTCGACGACGATCTTAAAAGTGGGAATTTTATAGCTAGATGACGACAAACGTGACGGGATGAGCTCGGGATGATGGAGTCAACGGCGAAACTCACGGGAGGGAAATACAAATCCATGAAGCATGGAAATCCAAGTAAGCGGGAAATAAAAAAATTGATTGATCTCAACGAGCCGCTCTACACAAAGACGAGTCGAGCTCAAGCTCGGGCTTGGATTTTGAGCTCAAGTCGAGCTCAAGCTTGGTATTTGATAGTCGAGCTC
>NW_021391215.1:103443-105783 GCF_001605985.2 Dendrobium catenatum
AATTAAGTTATAAATTTAATTAAACTTATTAAATTTAATTTAAAATATAAATTAAATTAAATTAAGTTACAAACTAAGTTATTAAATTTTTAAACTAAATTAAATTTATAACTTAATTTAATTTAATTTCATTATAATTTTAATAAATTTATTTAAATTTAATTTAATTACATTAAAATTTAAAACTTAATTAAATTTAATAACTTTATTTAAATTTATAATTTAATTTAATTTATAATTATGTTTATTTAAATTTATAATATAATTTAACTAAATTTATAACTTAATTTAATTTAATTATGTTATATTTACTTTATAAAACGTAATTAAATTAAAATTATAACTTTTAATTTTTTAATTATATTAAGTTATATTAATCATTGCTCTCCTCTTGACTTAGAAAAAAAATCACTGCTCTCCTCTCTCTCGATCCCTAGTAAGCTCTCTTTCTCTCTCTCTTTTCCCGCCCTCTCTCTGGCATCCGTTCTCTCTCCTTCCTCTCACTTTTTCTCTCTCTAGGCTAATAAGCCAAATGATTTGACTTATTTTGAATTCTTTGGCATATTTAGACCGCGCTATATAATTTGGCGAATTTGCTCATTTTTAAATTTTTCATTAATTATACTTCTTTTACTTAATTAGATCTTAAACAAGCTTCTTTTAAAATGCGGCCGCGCCATATTCATCTCTCTCCTCTTTCCCTTACTCCTCTCTACTTTGCACTCTGGATGGAGCTTCCTCTGAATCTTCAAGACATAAATCCAGAATAATGACAAATTGAACAAATCCAAACAAAAGAAACAAACAAAAGAGACAGAGATGAAAGCAGTAAACAAACATTTGGAAAATAAAGGAAGGTTTGAAAATCAATCTCTTACATATGTGGATAGATGGATGATTCATAAGATGTGTTAAGTTTGAGATGGATTTTGATAAAAAGTAAATGATGTGTATTCTGAACTTGAAAATTTTTTTTTTTTCAAAATAATTTAAATAAAAAAAATATAATTTATTGTTTTGGTATTGTAGCAAGTCGCCTGTTAAATGAGTGACTTGCTACAGTATTAATTGATTGAGTGGCAACTGAGTTAGCAATAAGTTGTCCGTTAAACGGTGATTTTGCCTAGTTTTAAATTTTTTTTTGCGATGCTTAATCACATAATTAAAATTTTAATCATACTTATTTTAAAAATTTACCCATTGACCAGCTCTCTCTCTCCAGAAATTATTATGCGTAGAGTCAAATATAGCTCTGCACTCCAAACTCCAATTAAAGGAGGACACGTAGATTATGCATAGTGTAATTTTAATACATATATTTTATAACGTTTGACCCGACCACTGCCAAGACCTGATGATAGTTTTGAAAAAACCGTGCAATTGTCCCGTCATTTCACTTTTAAAAGCTCGTAAGACGAAAAGGTTTAGGGTTTCGGAGTTGGAAGAGGATTTTGAAATTTTGATCATCGAACAACTATTGCTCTCATCTTCTTCTTCAATCTACATCTTTGAATGAGGATCTCTCTGTTATCTCCTTCAGAGTGAGTTTGACGAAGGTGTCATTTTATTTGTAAGGTGTTTGAAAAGAGAAGAATGAACAGCTACTATTTAGGGTTTGCCATCTCCAACCAATATTAGCATCAAAATGTATTTTTTTTAATAAATGATAAAGAATATTCATAGTATATTTTGTATATTAAGAAATAGTTTTATGGTTCCATATGGTGTTTAAGTTTTTTTAATATTATTTTTTTAAGGTTTTTTCTATATTTGTTGAAGGCATGAACGATGAATCTATATTATCTATTTTGATTTTCTCCACAAATGGTGTATAAAATTCTTTTGTTTCCTCTCAGCTAACTGATATTCCAACATAAATGAGACAGAATATACACAGAGTATTTTTGTGTGTTAAGAAATAGTTTTTTTTTTTGGTTCCAGATGGTATTTAGGATTTTTTTAGGTTAACTCTGTATTTATTGAAGGCATGAATGATGAAGCTACATTATTTGTTTATATTTTCTCAATTTTCGAAACTACATAATATGTTTGGATTTTCTCCATAAATGATGTCTAAAATTCCCGTGTTTTCTCCGAGTTAAGTGATATTCGGAGTTGTTTAGATTTATTGAATATCAAGTTGTTTAACTTTCATATGCTTGAAAGCTAAGATCTAATTGATTCCATAAAAAAAAATTCCAATTCACCTTTCTAGCAATATCAAGAATGTCCAAAATTAAATCATCTAATGACCAATGGATTTTTCTATGATAATGATGTAGTAAATAAATTATTGACCTATAATCACTCAAGAACTTTGTTGGAAAAAACTACTTATAT
>NW_021391216.1:0-337 GCF_001605985.2 Dendrobium catenatum
ATCAAATTGTAGTGGTTCGTATCTGATCCCCAGCAACTGCATGCTCCATTTGCATGTTTGAGCTACTGCAATGATGGCTGGGAAATGGAGGACTACTGTTTTTGGCTTATGCGAGCATTTCTTCTTAGAATCTCTCTCCTATTCGTTGGGATTCCTCTATTCGCAGGATGTCCCTCTCTCTCTATCTATTTTTCTTTCGCTCGATCAATCCAGAGAAGCGGAAGCCCCCTCTACTCTCTACCTCTTATGGTTCGCATATCCAAGGAGAAGGATGACGCCCCTTCGACGCCGAGCCTTTTGTTTTCCTCTCCTGATCTCCTCCCCTTCATGTGTAAGA
>NW_021391217.1:0-434 GCF_001605985.2 Dendrobium catenatum
TCCTGTGAATAAGGGCATGGTACGTGTCCTTTGACCGACAGTTTTGTCTTCAAATAGAACTGCATGATAAACGGTCATGACCTGGGGCCCTCTGAACTGAGTGGTTTTGTCGCCAAAAATGCACCACGAAATACCGGTTATGGCCAGAGCCAATACATTCATTAGTGACATCAAATCCTTGAGATATGAATCAATAGGATATGATAGATAGGGCACAAAGCTCTCTGTTAGCTAAGGTGGATTCAAATTTGTCCCCTTAGATAAATATTCAACCTAGGTTTACAAGGTACTCTTGGACGAATCAACACATGGCTGCTGACAAGGATCTTTCTGTCGATTGGGTCGACTACCTCCTCTGACTAATTAGACCAGGGACCACGATGGCCCAGGATGACAAAACCATGGGATCTTGATCGGGTCCATCATCCATTCCC
>NW_021391218.1:0-255 GCF_001605985.2 Dendrobium catenatum
GGGATTTGGCTGGTTGGGTGGTGGGGGTAGGGGAGGTGAGGGGGGATGTATGTGTGGACATTGGCACGGGTGTGACAAAATACATATGGGATTCAAAAGTACTTATATACAAGTTGACACTACCTTTTTTTTTACATTGAAATTTTATTACCAAAAAGTGAGAAGGTTACAAAATAACTTAAAAAAATTGTATATGTATCTAACTTGAAATGTAAGTAGCAGGTTCCACATTTAGATTCTCAGTAAGCCACGAGT
>NW_021391219.1:0-405 GCF_001605985.2 Dendrobium catenatum
ATTGGTTATATCATCCTGGCCGATCTCACGATCGTCCTGTCCGATTAGTTTAAAACTGATTTAATCATCCTGATCATTGCCCTGATTTGGTGCTGGCCGAAGTCAATCGTCCACGACATCGTCCTGGCCGATCATAAGATTGTCCCGGCCGATGTGATCATATCAATCGACCATTAATGATTTCCAAAGATACCAGATCAATTTAGGCTTAATTGAGTTAGATCGGCCTGGACTATATAAATATCGTCCTGGCCAATTTCCTAAAACAAAGAATTCCTAAACTGATTATGGCGGTTGATTCTTTCTGAATTAAGACGATCGTCTTGGCCGATACATGTATCGTCCACGCTGATCTCAATGATGGCTGTCTTAATGAGGATGCCCTAATTAGGGTTTCTGATTTTG
>NW_021391220.1:0-298 GCF_001605985.2 Dendrobium catenatum
AAATTTTGTATAAATTAGTAGTAGGCCTCTTAGATCATTATCTAGTAATACTAAAGTTAATCCAAAGGAGACAGAAAAAGATCCTAGTGAAAACTACTTAATGAGTGGTTGTGATGAACCCCAGCCAAATTACTAAATTTAGGCAAGTCTGGCTAAAGGCTATAAATTTAATGCTTATGGAAGAAAACACATTTATGTACATAATCATCTTGAATGTTATGTTAGAGTGGTGTCTTATGCACTAGTTATCCATTATTAATTATTTAATTTTATATATATCATAAATTTTGAACATTTT
>NW_021391221.1:0-308 GCF_001605985.2 Dendrobium catenatum
AGAAACCTAGAGTTGAAGATGATGAGGATGTTGGAGACATTACTAGTGGTGTAGAAAAGTTGGGGAAGAGAGTAGAACAACAAAATGAAGGAATAGGAGAAGTCACCCAAGGAGTGGAAAATTTTTTACTTGGATGATAGGGTTGGACCTTCACACACTTTACCTAAGGATTGGAGATACTCTACAAGTCACCCCAAGGATTTGATCTTAGGGGACCCTTCTAGTAGAGTCAAGACTAGACATGGACTTAGGAAGGAAGTAAACCACTCAGTTTTATTTCAATGACTGAACCCACCACCATTAATCAA
>NW_021391222.1:0-259 GCF_001605985.2 Dendrobium catenatum
GGGTTTTAGGTTCATTACAATTTATTTAGTAATTTTTTTTTTCTAAAACATTTGGGACTTACGACTTCAGTAAGAAGTTGCCCGAAAGCCGGTCTTACAACCTAATCTTTATAGACTAGGATGCCCAGGTGAGGGGTTTAGGGTCATTACTATTTATTTAGCAAATTTCCTAAAATGTGGGGCTTACGACTTCAGTAAGAAGTTGTCCGAAAGCGGGTCTTACAACCTAATCCTATAGAATAGGATGCCCAGAGGTTTG
>NW_021391223.1:0-382 GCF_001605985.2 Dendrobium catenatum
TTTGGAAGGCAGATGGGTTTGTAGATAAGACACTACCTAGAAATTTCGCCCTCATTTTGTGAGGACTTTATGATCTGAGTTCTTGTTTCCTATAGGCGCAAGCCCCTATAGTTAATTACCTCTCTCGATCACGTGAGAGAACTTTCGATTAAGGCTAGTCGTCAATCAGATACGTAGAAATACGTGTTATCTGGCATATAGTAGCAGCAATGGGTATGGAATTTTGGAAATCTGAAGATTTGGATGTTTGAGAATTTGAAGGTTCATATTTTTGAAATTTGGGTTGGGAGATTTGAGAAATTTGATATTTAAAACTGGAATTTTCACCATCTGTAACTTAAAGCAGATGGTGGGGGAATGGATGATAGACCCGATTAAGATC
>NW_021391224.1:0-238 GCF_001605985.2 Dendrobium catenatum
GTGTAGTTTTCGACATATAAAACACCAACAGTAGGGTCGCTGGCAGCCGCAACGGCCTTAGGACCAGGATCAGCGAGGATAATGTGTTCATCAAGGTTCACCTTGGTCGGAACCCATCGGAGCTTCTGTCGCCATGAGTTATCGGGCACCTGCGCAATTTAAAAATAGATTGCTTGAGATTAAATACTGTTCTCTCTTCTTAGAGGATAAGTGCGACACTCAACAACTTTTATTAATT
>NW_021391225.1:0-200 GCF_001605985.2 Dendrobium catenatum
ACCATAAAGGAGTTTTACAAAATGTCTAAACAGCCCTTTGCATTGAAAATTTCCCTCCCAAAACTCCTCCTTGGCCCCCGTCGGTTTTGCTTGCGCCGCTCGGATCCGCCCGCCCCGTGCAGTTTCGCCTCGAGTAGGTGAGGACCGGTCCGGGTTGGACCGGTCCAGCCGGCCCCTCCTAGGCCGGCCTAACAGTACTC
>NW_021391226.1:0-204 GCF_001605985.2 Dendrobium catenatum
AGGCATGAACTTATCCCATCTGCTCTATGCAGATGACTTTTTGATTTTTGGGGACGCTTCTATCTCTAATTGTGCTGTTCTTAAGGAGGTGCTAAAACATTTTGCTATGGTGTCGGGCCTTTTGGTGAATCAAGATAAGAGCCAGGTTATCCTTTCTAGTCACATTTCTAATCATATGGCAGTTTGTGAGGCTCTCAACTTACC
>NW_021391227.1:0-223 GCF_001605985.2 Dendrobium catenatum
GGGTCCTACCCGATCAGGGTAGGTGTTACCACTGTGACCCTCTTGATGATTCTTCACTCTTATACATGATTACTATCCTCAGGTAGCGAGGGTGTCCACTTTACTACCTAGAGCTGTTTTCCTTGTAGTGATGCGGTATACCTTGTCTCGAATATCAACATCACTACTTTGAGAACTTTGAGCTTCTAGCAGAAGATCAGTTCTCCTACTCCCTTTGGTGACC
>NW_021391228.1:0-310 GCF_001605985.2 Dendrobium catenatum
GCCCTAAGGTCTGGCTCTAGGAAAGAATCTTAAACTCCAGAGGGGATCCTAGGACCTAGAATTAATCTGGGTTTTGGAAGGGCCTTAGTGACCTCATACAAAAATGAGGTCAACAAATGGACCCCCAATGTGTGTAGTAGAAGGAACTTCTACTGCAAACATTGGCGTTGACCGAATAGAAGTAGAATCTTAAGAGTGTAAGGGAGGGCATCACCTAACCTTAGGTCTATCGGATGCTAATAGAAGACTTACACCTATTAGACAAGAGAACTGGAGAAACCAAGGTAAGGAATACCTAACTTTGGGTCTA
>NW_021391229.1:0-231 GCF_001605985.2 Dendrobium catenatum
TATTTCAGTACTGTGCTTTGATTTCAGTTATAGGCTTGGTGACCTGCTGGGCTTTTTGAAGCTCATTATATGTGGTTAGCAATTTCAGGTCAGAGCAAGGGAGCAAGAAGTGATGGTTGATCAAGACTGTCGACAAATCCTTTCACTATGGATGCCTGGGGCGTCACAGGTATCAATGGTAATTTGAATTAAACAAGACACAATGAAGAAAATCGATTCATGTAACTGATC
>NW_021391230.1:0-1006 GCF_001605985.2 Dendrobium catenatum
ACCATCCAATTGTCGGCTCTTTCCTCATTAATTCGAGTCTCTAGATCGGGTTGTGACAAAGAGGTACAATATGCACGTCTAGGGGTGTCAATTTTGGGTCACAGGTCAGGTCAAGGTCGAACCCGAAACTAGCCCAACACTATTCGGGACAACCCGAACTATCAATTTTTTGGACCCGAACTCGACCCGCTTTGGGTACGGGTCAAACCGACACGGCGCAAATGACCCGGGACCATGAAAAAATTGCTAGTTTTCAGGTTATAAATGGGTCATTCTCCACTTTCAGAGTAAAAAATGGGCCAATCTTGGGTTTTCGAGTAAAAAACAGGTCAATTTTAGGTAAATTTTGGGTCAAAGGGTCAACCCAAACCCGACTCGATTTTTGAAATGGGCCGAATTGTTGAACCCAATCTATTTTGGGTTCGGGTTCAGCCTAACCCGGAATTTTTGGGTCGGGTTCAAGTAGGGTTTTCGGTTCATGTCAAATTTTGACACCCCTATGCACATCAAGAAGGGTTAACTCATAAGTTATGAGCCGAAGGAGTCTAAATGTCTATCTTAACATTGTAAGAATTGGGCTTGTCCTGTTCAAATTGAACTGACCCCTAACTAAAATGGGTGAAGCAGAACTAAATGGGCGAGTGAGGGTATGTCTGGAGGATTCTGATCATGTGTTCGAGCGAGAAAATTGTTGACCTCCATGCTATACTCAAAGGAACCAATGGGAAAAGAAAAAGAAAAATAGAAATCCCGCATACATACCTTGTATCCGTTGAATCCCGAAATCCTTCCCGTTCTTTGTCCCAAAATCAGCAAAAATCCTGTTGAATCCTGCGCCGTTCCGGGATTTCTGCGAAAACCCTGCGACGATTCCTTGATCCCACTCCCATTCGGATCTTTAAATACCAAGCAAATGAAGCTGAAGCTCTCGGTTCCTTTCGGTGCTCTCCGACTCTACACGATCGCAAGCCTCCAATATTCCCTCTGTTCTCTCCCACGATACTCC
>NW_021391231.1:0-212 GCF_001605985.2 Dendrobium catenatum
CAATTAAGACAAATGAACACATAAATCATAAATATAAGATTTGAATTCAAAAAACTTCTTAATTGATAGTCAAAATTTTCAATTAATAGGCAAAATTGAGCTACGCACCACCATATTAATCCTATACCTTAAAAAGAGTGATTTTAATTTTTTTAATATTTAAGAATTTATTATAGATAAAATTTAAATTCAAAATAACTTTATCAATTAAA
>NW_021391232.1:0-236 GCF_001605985.2 Dendrobium catenatum
GTTCATATAAATTATTTTATGCTTTAAAAAATTATAGAAAAATATTCATAAAATATATTATTTTATTTAAAAAAATATTGGTATAGTTGATTTGCAAAATGGACATTTGTCGGTTCCAAAATCTCCACTTGTACTGACATGTATCAATTTCTTAAGATTTGCATCAATGCCAAAAAATCACAAAAAAAAAATTGTAATTAAAATGTTACAATATAAATGCATTGGTGAAGATGATT
>NW_021391233.1:0-308 GCF_001605985.2 Dendrobium catenatum
GGCGGCTTTCCGGCGGCTTTCTAGCGGTTCTTGACGGCTTATTTCTTACTAAATTTTTCGGCGGCTTTCCGATGGATTACCGGCGGCTTTCCGACAGCTAATTTCCCCGCAAAATTTTGTGACGGATAATTTCCCGCAATATTATCCCGCGGAATTTTCCGGCGGCTTTCCGACAGATTACCGGCGGCTTTCCGACGGCTAATTTCCCCGCAAAATTTTGCGACAGCTAATTTTTCGCAAAATTTTCCCGCGGAATATTCCGGCGGCTTTCCGATGGATTACTGGCGGCTTTACTTAATTAGTTTATT
>NW_021391234.1:0-366 GCF_001605985.2 Dendrobium catenatum
TTTGAATGCTTTCATGGATTTGCTTTGTAATATTCTTGCTTATATTTTGAATGACATTAGTTACGTAAATGTTATTGTATACTGAGCATCTGAAAACTTATCTTCATTAACTAAAAAAAAAAAAAGGCTTTCCCTTCATTTCTATTTAAAATAATTTATGAGACGTTTTTTTCTTGAAACTATATTTCCACTTTCAGGTTTTGGGAAGTTGGAAATATGTGCATATCATGATTCTTAATCTCTTGAGCTATGTTTGGTGGAAGAAGGATATATGATTTAAGTTTTGATTTGCTAAGTGGAGTACAATTGTTTTCTTCTTTCTAATATTATGATGTTGAGTTCAAATCCTTGGCAAGTAATAGTTTT
>NW_021391235.1:0-361 GCF_001605985.2 Dendrobium catenatum
CAAATTCAAGCATATCTATTTCTAAATCATCAAATGGGAGAAATTCTGATCAAGCTAGTTCGTCAGGTTCTAGCCAGGCACTACCTAGAAAATCAAATAAGTCATTCCGAAAAAGGAAGCCAAGAAAGAAGAAAACTGTTATTCAGAAAGTTATCAATAATCTTGAAGAATATTGTCAACCAGCAAGGCGTCCTATTACCTTAGCTGATTTTCTATCTCAGCTTCAGATAAATCAGATGAAGAGAGATAATGAAAGTGATGATGAAGAATCTGTGCCAATTGAAACATGCCTGGTTATTTCAGCAACTTTCAACATTTGTCAGCGAACTCCTTTCCAAATGCTTGATGAAGAATTTCCCTT
>NW_021391236.1:0-1027 GCF_001605985.2 Dendrobium catenatum
TGAAGATATTACAATGAATAACATGGGAGAATTGGAGCCTGTGTAAAAGGACCAGACTTTAATCGTTGTATACTATATTCAACTCTTACTAGAGAGTGTTTCACTCAATATATGAGGTAGAACTTGAGTCTGTGTAAGTGGACCAGACTTTAATGGCTTCCAATGATACTCAACTCTTACCAACAACCATCCCACATAAAAGGACTAGACTTTGATCATTGCTAACAATATTCCACTCTTGGTAGACAATTTTTCCTACTTTATGGGAGAGAATTAGAGCCTGCATAAGAGAACTATATTTTGATCAAAGATGAAATATTCCACTCTTCCTAGACATTTTTTTCTCCTTTACAAGAGAGAACATAAGCCTCCATAAGAGAATCGAGTTTTGATCGCCACCAACGGCTGCATAAGATAGGCAAACTTTGATCGTTGTCGATAGTATTCAATATGTCGCATAGATTGTTCCTTCTGTTAGAGGGATAAATTAAGCCTGAAAAAGAGGATGAGGCTTTGATCGCCACGGATAAATTAAGCAATCCTAAGTTTTTTTGTTTTTTTAAATAAATTTGTCTCCTTTAGAGATACTTTATGACTCTAAGTTTACTAAACATAAAGTTTAGGTATCCTCAATTGATTCCAAAACTTTCAAATTTAAATACTTGAACATTTTAAGTTCAAAGAATTGCATCAAGATTTGTGCTAATCAGAGATAGAGTTTTAATGATGTATTAATTACGTTCCTTTTTTGGCAGACAACTTCAAGTGTGCAAATAATTTAGATATTGAAAGAACTTCAGAGTGAAATTACAATTTTGTAAACAAATAAATAAGGTGCAACTGCTTTTTGAACATCAATGCGGATCTTCCTTCACGTCAAGAAATATACAAACTACTATGGAATAGTATTGTTCAATCATGGATCATATGTTTGTTTTAAAACAAATCGTGAAGAATATATGCCATGATCGCTATTATATAGTATGATCCCTGATAACTGATAAGTTCCTGTGATACACTACCGTAC
>NW_021391237.1:0-300 GCF_001605985.2 Dendrobium catenatum
TAAGTGAGCCATAGCAATACTTGCAAGCAAACACATCGAACCTCTACAAGTAATGAAAAGCAATATACGATCGATATGATGAATTCCCAATAAACGTAGATCTAAGAAATGCAATGTATGCAACACGTTATCTGCAAGCAAAGACAAAAGATATGCAATGAATACGAGCACTTACGAGCCACTTTAAGAGACTCATCATGCACACAGTAGTTTGCATACGAGCTAAGGCGGTAGGCTTGTGATAGAGAATATGAGTTTGAAATGCATACAACAGTCGCACTTACAGGCAATGTTGGAAGA
>NW_021391238.1:0-204 GCF_001605985.2 Dendrobium catenatum
CATCAAAATCTCAAGCTCGGGGTCATGGGTTGCAACATTTAAGTTGGGGCATTCATGAAATTACTAAATGACAAGAGGGGGGTGGGTGAATTGTGAAAATCTTTTTCTTTATAAAAATAACCCTAAACAAGAGTTCTAATTTTTCGTTCTTTTTGAAATTTTACAAAAAAATTTTAAGCAAGTTTTCTTCCACAAATTTCACCA
>NW_021391239.1:0-228 GCF_001605985.2 Dendrobium catenatum
AAGATTTGCAAGGTTGACAAGGCTCATTATCATCGGTCGACCCTTGAGTTCTTGAAGCAGGTGCCGAATGTTAAAATAGATCAAATTTCTCAATGACAGAAAGCCAAAATAGATTGCTTGGCCAAGTTGGCCAAGGAAATGGGAAATTCTAATGAGGAGAAACCTATATTCATCAGAGTTTACAACCGTCGGATCTTAGAGCCCGCTTTGTTATAATTCATGAGGACA
>NW_021391240.1:0-371 GCF_001605985.2 Dendrobium catenatum
TCTAAGATTGGCTCAACTTCTTCACAGTTCAGTAGTACTTACAAATTCGCTGTATTTATTTCTAAATCGTTGAGATATCTTTCAACACATTTGCCACTAGGCTTTCCTTCCCTTCTAAATACTGATAGTGTAGCATGTGATTGTTCTTTTACATCGAAGTCCATGTTACGACCAATTTTTGTTCTTGTACTCCTTACATGTGGCTCGAAATAGTAGGAGCAAAAGTGAGTTGTTTCTTGAGACAAATATGCTTCACATATCGATCCTTCTGGTCGTGCTTTATTCTTAACATATTTCTTCAACTTGTTCAAATATATATTAATCAATTACAATCTTCGTGAAGTTAATAAAAATATGTTATCTCAACTAAT
>NW_021391241.1:0-1133 GCF_001605985.2 Dendrobium catenatum
TGATTGTAAAGTTTTCATGAGAAAAGTTACTTTTTTTGAAAGTTGCTGTAAAAAATAGCTTTCCAGTAAGAAAATTTCTAAAAAGCAACGATAAAATAATAGCCAAAAGAAAGCGGCTTTAAAAAACAAAGTAGGAAGAAAACTGTCTCAAGCATATCCTTAAAAATGATTAGATTTTGGATGTAGTCTATTGCCCGATCGATAAGTTTAACAAAGCTCAAAAAAACCATATGATCCAATTTGGCATGGCTCAAAATTGTGGTGTGCATTTCATTTTTTTTATCAACTTTTATTTGGAACCAACCTAAAGTTTAAAACTACAAATAAAAAATAAAATTATTAAAATATGAAACTAAATCATACCAATAAGATCTCTTTAGTACCAATTTAATGTTCAATTAAAGTAACTCATAAGCTCATGAAAATTCTCATTTTTCACTGCAAAATGCAGTAAAATCAAAAAGTGTCGTGATTCATATTCAGTGGAACGCCATTTTGCCCCCAAATCATCGCTCGTTTCTTTCGCGCCTTTCTCAGACGAGTTCATTAGAGAGAAAGAAATGGCGCAAGTGAACAGTGCGACGCCAATATTGACGTTGCACTGTTTAACTGCGATCAAATGGCAGAAGAAATGACGTTCAGTTGCGACGTTTGAGGGCCTCCATTCAGCTGTTTGTCGAACGATTGGAGATGGTCTAAGGATGTCAATTGTCATCACTAAATCAAATTCTAAAAAAAACAAAATAAGTGAACACTGATGGATGATTGGGATATGTTTATGTTGATGGATGATTAAAAAAATTGAGTGCCATGAAAACTATTACTTTTTACCAAACTAATTTGATTGTTCACTTGATCAATATGTTTCTTAATGTAATTGTTACGTCTTGGAATATTTGCGGAGATAGAAAAATATAAAATTTAACGTCTTAATTTTTTAACAAAGAACCAACATACAAACAGATAAAAAAGATGGTGCAGTGTTCATAAGAGACATCATATTTTTTACAAGAAAAATCTCTATAAGAATCGCTATATATATTTAAAACAGATTAAATGAGGAAGAACTAACGTTTGATCTTGTCTTTGTGATTTGTAATATAGGAGGCTAGGAGCCAAGTTTTGCACGCTAA
>NW_021391242.1:0-256 GCF_001605985.2 Dendrobium catenatum
TCAAACGGGATTGTTTAACTTCATTAGTGCCTTCATAAGTGATACACAACTTATCCCAAATATCTTTACTAGTTTTACAAGTAGAGACACGCATGTAATCCTCAGATTTTAAAGCACAGAAAAAATAGTTCAAATATTTTGCATTCAATTGAGCTAAGTCTCGTTCATCGAAAGTCCATTCATTAAAAACAACTTCAGTTTTAACACCATTAATTTCAAGAGAAGGTGAAGAATAACCTTCTTTGATAAGCATCCA
>NW_021391243.1:0-241 GCF_001605985.2 Dendrobium catenatum
GTATTTAATACCTTCTTTAAAATGAAAGTAGAAATCGTCATAAAAAAAAACTGAGAGGAGAACCTGGGGATCTAATGTTTATACTGAGGCGAAGTAAGAGCCTTTTAGTCCAAGATGAATCAAACCAGCTCTCCAGAAGATGTTCACCAAAATTCAAATCCCTCACAAATCTTTCATCACAGCACCGCTTCACATGGGGCACCTCTGGATTTTCTTATAGCTTAAGTGTCTGAAGATCTCT
>NW_021391244.1:0-359 GCF_001605985.2 Dendrobium catenatum
GTTAGGAGTTCATTTGAAGCAAAATTAATTAAAATCCCCTTAATTAAACCAATTAAATGATTCAAATAAATACTCAAATTTTTAAAAATCATAACTAATTCTAAAAAAAATCCAGATTTAGGAAACTCAAAGGCATTGTACTTCGTTTTGAATGTGCTTTGATGGCACTTGAAAGTTTGACATGGATGTCAAGTCCTTATAAACTAGTCCCAAGGTTAACCAAGATGGGGGGTGAATTGGTATTTTAAAAAAATATTTCAATCAAAATACAATCTTAAAACAAAATTTAAGATTCACCACAAAAATTAAAGTGTGGAAACTAAATGTAGAAGCAGAAGTAAAGAACATAAAAATTTATA
>NW_021391245.1:0-234 GCF_001605985.2 Dendrobium catenatum
TGTGTTCTTTTCTTATTATCGCTTTCGCATTTATTTAATTTCCCCACTTTGTTTGTGGTGATTTGGTTTGTGATTTTATTTCTTTGTGTAAAGAATTTTTATTATGCAATTCACCTCTCTCTTTGTTAGCCTTGGGCCAGTTTTATAGGGCTTAACATCCCTAACGAACTTTTAAGTGGTATCAGAGCACGATTCAAAAAAATAAGTTTTTAAAAGCTTTTGAATTTCGATCCA
>NW_021391246.1:0-1131 GCF_001605985.2 Dendrobium catenatum
CTAGAGTAAGTAAGGACCAGAGGGGCCCGCCTAACAGCATCTTCCTAAGAAGTTTCCAATCTTACTTCAATACGTCAACAATCCATTGTATTGTTCATTCCTTCTCTGCTTTTCATTAAATTTAATAAAGATCTAAATTCAAAAATTTAGATAATATATTATTGGTTTTCCTTTATTAGATTTAAACAAGAATTTGTCTTTTAACAGAACTCAATGAAGAAAAAGGATTCATGTAGCCGACCCACGTAGTGGGACAAAGGCTTGATGTTGTTATTGTTGTATTATTGGTTTTCCTTTCTAGTTGTTTTTGTATAGGGAAGCAATTTATTGTTTATGAGTAAGCTATGAATCTTCTCCTCTATTAATAAATAGCTTGTACTCTTGCTTCCTTGAAGAATTGAATCAATGAAGTTTTCCACATAATTTTGCATGCTATCAGAGCAATTTCCTTAGCTCATCCTTGGTTTTTCCTCATATTTCTCCCATCAGCTTCCAGCTATCACACCCTTCCTCATGGATGGCAATAAAGGAAGAACCTACTTTGCACTAACGTCAAATCCTAGTTTGTCTACCCTAATCCATAGCATGACCACATAAATGACTATGGTCATTTCCATCACCGGCAACAGGATCATCAGTAAATCTCCATCCAATGGTCTCAATCATTGACAATGTTTGTCTGTGGTAAACGGAAAACTATCTTACAGAAACGGGTAACCCACAAAATGAAAAACAGCTTAGGTTTTGAACACAGAAGTGAAAAATAGTATGCTGATGTCATGGCTAATAAATATTCCATGACATATGAAATTGGAGATGTTGGGATGCAAACCAATGGATAAATATATGATACAAATTTTAAGATGGGCATCGAAGGTCAAAACTAAAATACTCTGAGATACTATAAACCTCTTTGAAAAAAAAAATAGTAAAATTAATGAACAATACATTGTCATTTAATCTTAAATAAACATATTTTTATAGGGTTAAATTCAATACAACCAAAAGAAATCAATATTCCAGAAAGATTTTTATTACAACAACAACAAGCCTTTATCCCACAACGTGAGGTCGGCTACAAGAATCCTTTTTCGTCATTGTGTCCTATTAAAAGTCAAATTCTCGTTTAAA
>NW_021391247.1:0-518 GCF_001605985.2 Dendrobium catenatum
TTGCATTAGCCATAAAATTTGAGCAATAAAACTCCCTACTGCTATATATTTTTCCTCAACTGTTAAGAGGGCTAATGAATTTTGTTTTCTACTAGACAAGAAAACTAAGGATTGTCCTATGAATTGAAAAGTTCAAGAAGTGCTTTTTCTATCTACTCTACATCCTACAAAATCAGAGTTTGAATATCCTACTATTTCAAAAGAGGTGTTGTGTCTAGGATAACATATTCCTAGGTTTGGAGTGCCTAACAAGTATCCAAGGATTTATTTAATAGAGGTCATGTGTAATTCTTTTGGATCTACTTAAATCTAGCACAAAAATAAATATTAAACTACTAGCCGTTAAGTAGAGAATTGTTCAAATAATTCCCCTATATTCTTTCTGATCCAAAGATTTTTCATTTGGGTTATTATCTAATTTAACACTAGAGCTCATGAGAGTGTTCATGGCCTTAGCATTGTCCATTTAATATTTTTTAAAAATTTCTTTAATATATTTATTTTAGCTAAGGGAGGCT
>NW_021391248.1:0-375 GCF_001605985.2 Dendrobium catenatum
GATTCCCTTGAGGCGGTGCATACTGTTCATCGAGCTCTTTAAGTTTTTCACCAAACCTTTTCAGAATTTCTTCTTGCTTCTTATCGAATTGCTGTTGTAGATATCTTTTGTACTTCTCGAATTTTTGATCACATAGGAACATGTGATATTGAAGCTTGTACAGTCGATCTTGAAGTGGGTCAGTAGAATCTCCTTCTGTAGGTAATCATCTGTCCAACGGGAGTGGAACATCAGGATTGTCATGATTGATCTCCTCTATGAATGAAGCTATTTTTTTGGTATTTTCCATTTTTTGACTCAATAAAAAAATTACAAGACTCAATCTAAAAACTTAAGATAAGACTAACGACTTGACTAAACTCACAAACTCTGACT
>NW_021391249.1:0-239 GCF_001605985.2 Dendrobium catenatum
ATCTGAAATCTTAAGTCCAAAGGCCTTGTCCTAAATGTCTTTTCTAGTGAATTTTTAAATACTTCAAAACCCAGTCAAATGACCTCTGATTCAGAGTCTATCACTTGCAAAGTGATAAGACATGTCTCTGTAGACAACCCTTCGAATTTGAGTCCATTCTGAGGTCTCTAACTCCAGAATCTAAACCAAAATCCTAAGGTTGTAAAACCTTCAAATATTTACAGTCTATGTCACTAAAC
>NW_021391250.1:0-327 GCF_001605985.2 Dendrobium catenatum
CTCATTCGGTCTTTTTTCCCAAACCGAGCGGACAAGGAGAGAGGGGAGCGCACATGGGTGGAGGCGACGGGAGAGGAATCGGGCGGCTCCGGCGGCGGTTTCCGGCGGCCAAACTTGGGGAAAATCGTAGGGGAGATTAAGGGAAGGCTAAGGTAAGCATTAGAACAATGATTTTCCATCTCTTCCTCAAGATTTTTGGATGAAAAGATTTCTAGGGTTTTTAGAAAACATGATTTTTCTTTGAGAAAAGTTTAGGGAATGGTAGTGTGATGTTTCTAAACCCTAATGTTTTTAGTTTTTATGAAAATATGGATCTTTGAAATCTAG
>NW_021391251.1:0-242 GCF_001605985.2 Dendrobium catenatum
TAGGGTTTTATAGGATTTTGGTTTTCTTTCGTATTTTTTTTTACGAAAACTTTAAGGAAAGATTAGAGGAATGTTTTAGCAATGAAAATGAAAAATTTTGAGGAAATTTTGGAGATAGAAATTCTAGGGTTTTTCCTAAAAGACGTATTTCTTCCTAAATCTCTTTAAGGAATGGTTAGGTAATGTTTAGAAGAGCATTTTAATAATGGAAATGAAATTTTGGAGGAATTTTATGAGATTTA
>NW_021391252.1:0-385 GCF_001605985.2 Dendrobium catenatum
ACAAAATTCAAAATGCATCTCCATTTTTACACAAGT
Source organism: Dendrobium catenatum (assembly GCF_001605985.2). Classification (NCBI taxonomy): domain Eukaryota; kingdom Viridiplantae; phylum Streptophyta; class Magnoliopsida; order Asparagales; family Orchidaceae; genus Dendrobium; species Dendrobium catenatum. The sequence continues at coordinate 37 of NW_021391252.1, forward strand.
CCAAATATATCACCACCCTTACAATTTAACTTTCGCTTTTCACCCTTTCACATATTTTCTACAATCCATATACTTCACTAATTAAAGCTCACACACATACACTTCATCTTTAGTACTCACATTCACGAATCACCTTTCAAAAATATACGCCTTTTATCTTTTTAAAACCATAAAATCCATTTTTCAAACTACAGTTTTACTTTTCCCCTAAAATCCTCTTTCCCATCTTCTAACGACGACTTGTTTCTTATCATGAAAGAAAAACAAAGCTTCAACATTTCTTTTCTCAAAACATAACATAAATAATGCAAGATACCTTTTACATACATAATTTTCACCTTTATATATC
>NW_021391253.1:0-212 GCF_001605985.2 Dendrobium catenatum
AGGTACACTAAAAGGGGTAAAAACAATTATAGAACCTATATGGGCCCCGGCGAGCGTGTTATTGGTACACACGTGACGTTTAGGGATGCTACACGGGTTGACAAGTGAATTCCAGTTCGAACCCGATCCTCCTATACGGATAAATAGAAGTCGACAAGGTTTGAACCAACAAACAAATATGTGGCCGTGGTGATCATAATATTTGTTTTAAT
>NW_021391254.1:0-275 GCF_001605985.2 Dendrobium catenatum
TGCTTGTAGTCGGAAGACACTTGATGTTGGTTGCAAGAAAATTATTGTTTTTGCATCTCATCCACCGTCGTTATATACAAATAGACTTAGTGTGTTTGGTACAAACCTCTGTTAATGCTTACAAGTAGATGTAGTAGGGGTCACTACATCTTCCTGCATGACTATCGTAAAGATCATCATTATCTTACTATGATGTAAATTGGACAACTGTTGCATTTGTTACATGTCTTTTCTTATTTTATTCATGAATATCCCCTTCCTTGAAATTATTGCTA
>NW_021391255.1:0-605 GCF_001605985.2 Dendrobium catenatum
AATAATAAAAAAATCATGAAATTGAAAATTTTAAGAAAATTATTAATGTGAAGATAAATGATTAAAATCGGTAAATATGTAAATAAAGAGATAGATACGAAGGATAAATTGATTTACATTATTAATCATCGTATATCTTATATTACTGCAATCCTCAGTACGTAATGTGCAACACTTAACTATGCTATGACTACAATAATTTTAATATGCGACTTTAAAATTTGCAATCAGAGCAAAGGACAATAAGCTTCAAGGCTATCAATTCGTGGCAGATTACGTTCAAAAAGCATGGAAAGTGGGTGGCTATAGGTAGGTACAGAATCCCATAAGTCATCATGGGTGGACGTGGGTGGGCGTGGGTGGGCGAAGCCTATCCGAGTAAAACATGGGTACCCAATCAGGACCAATAATTTAATTAATATGTTCCTGATGTTGACAGATTTATTACCGTAATAGTAAGCCCATCTAGACTTTTTAGCAGTTTGAGCTTGGGCAATGCGGCAAAACTAGACCTGTCAATATTAGACCCGACCCGAAAACCCGATCCGAACCCGACCCGTAATTTTCGAGTTTGGGTTGGCCCGAACCCAAAGCGGGTCGGGTTC
>NW_021391256.1:0-300 GCF_001605985.2 Dendrobium catenatum
TCACAAAACTTGATTCTTTTCTTGCTTCTAGATGAAGTGCCTGAATCTTCATAAATCACTGGAAGGTAACGAAGATCTTTATCCTTTAGCAATGGGTCCAGATATTCGTGTTAATGTATATTCAGGGTGCTTTGTTAATGGAGTTAAGTTTATAGTCAACCAACGTGACATTCGAAGGGTAACCCAGAATAGTGGTGTATCAGTTCAGGGTTCTCATAAAGATGAAAATATTGATTTCTACGGAGTTTTAACTGATGTTGTTTATTTGAGTTATATTGATGGAAATCATGTAGTATTGTT
>NW_021391257.1:0-308 GCF_001605985.2 Dendrobium catenatum
ACGCAGTAATGAAAAAGCAGAATGGAAAAAACACACAAAGATTTTTATAGTGGTTTGGTCAAAATATGACCTACATCCACTCTTCGGAGTCATCCGCTCTGGGATTTTCACTACCAACTATAGTTCTCCTTTTGCCCCCCTTGGCAAGGCGGAGAAGCCTTTATAAACCTCCCTTTCACCAACCCGGCGTGGCAGAGTGCCAAACTCTGTTTTCCCCCTCCTGGTGACGACAGAGAACCTTCTCATTTTTCTCCCTCCTGGAGAAGGCAGAGTGAAAGTTCGTTCGGGATGTTAAGCCTTATGAACTT
>NW_021391258.1:0-212 GCF_001605985.2 Dendrobium catenatum
TTATGTTGTGAGATTTGTTACATAGACATTTGAAAGTCTATGCCTCACAACGACTAGGAAGCCCAAATCAATTAAACTCAACACATGTATTAAACAAAACTCTAGAGGTAACTAAAATTATGCATGCAAAAGTTCTCCTAGATTTGGGTGTCTATTTGTTTTCATGACAATGCATCTAAATGAGAAATGCATGCAACTAGTTACAATCCAAA
>NW_021391259.1:0-235 GCF_001605985.2 Dendrobium catenatum
TTCAGGGAGCTGAGTAGTTTAGCTGTTTGATGCTTATAGGCTTTTCTGTAAATAAATCTTCCCTGTAATTGTCTTTTTTTTTGAGCTGCGCCTATTTAAAGGCTGAATTGTATTGTTTCAATAGTTTTTCCTTTTAGAGAAATAAATCAAATCTGATTTACCGCCAGAGTCAAGAACTCTGTTTTTCTTTTGTTCTGTATCCGGTGGCCTTTTAGCTCCGGTGGTGGTTTGATTC
>NW_021391260.1:0-302 GCF_001605985.2 Dendrobium catenatum
ATTATACTGGTTACTACTAAGTAACCCATGCCTACGTACGAGGCTATTAAGTTAGCCTCAAAGCATTCAACAAACTCAAACTTAAACATCCCCTTTAATCTTTAACAAACTCAAACATTAGATAATCTCAATAAATAATCCAACTTAGTATCAACCCCAGCCACATTATCATGTACACATATTTTACATGATTTGCTAGGACAACAACCTCTAGTCTAGGCTAGCCTGGTGTTTACTTTACTTTTGTGTATTGATTTTTTTGATATTTCATTACATATTGTGATTGAAGTATTTAATGTGAA
>NW_021391261.1:0-315 GCF_001605985.2 Dendrobium catenatum
CATCCCTAGTGGCATCCTAATCTTCATCCAGAAGTTATGTATAAGCATCCCTAGCGGCATCTTCTCTTCATTAAACTGTAAACCTTAAATCTGATCCTCTATGGTTAGGTGTGAGTCCCCACACCTAGGCTTCCTTTCCATATGATCTTCTGATCCTCTGAGCTTAGGTGTGAGTCCACACACTTAGGCATCCTTTCATCACGATCATTCTCTAGAGTTAGAGAATGCCCCTCGTGGCACCATCCTAGTGTAAATCTTAAATCTTAAATCCGATCCTTTATGGTTAGGTGTGTATCCCCACACTTAGGCTTCCTT
>NW_021391262.1:0-250 GCF_001605985.2 Dendrobium catenatum
AAGTAACAATTTCAAATTGCAATGTATATGCTTAGTTAGAAAGAATTGTAGGGAGAAAATTAAAAAAAAATGAAAGTGTTAATGCATTAAATCAAATTTAATTTTCACTCAATTTTAGTCTAGGAGGTGTTTGTTTGGATTACATAAGGGGGAAAAGTATTCCAAATAGAGGAGTTTTAAAAATATGGTGTTTCGTCAAATGAAAAAGGATTACAAAGTAATGTAAATTAATTGTAAACTAGGGGTGCCA
>NW_021391263.1:0-236 GCF_001605985.2 Dendrobium catenatum
AGGCTTGGAAGAACTTTGATCGTACACATCCCACATTCGCCGCAGAACCAAGAAATGTCAGATTAGGTTTATGCGCAGAGACTCATGTAAGGAAGGCCCATGTAAGTATATTTTTATAAATATTTGATATTTTATAAGTTTTAGTTTAATTATATATATACTTATATTCGATTTTCATAGGAGGAATATACACGGATTTGAGAGACTCATGCCGCATCAGGTGAGGGCTCTTCTGG
>NW_021391264.1:0-286 GCF_001605985.2 Dendrobium catenatum
CCGAACCATTATGAATTTTTAAAAATGCAACCTCTATCATGGTTGAATATTTATTTGTTTGTGGTCAAAGATCATTGAGTTATATTATTGTTTATTCTTTTTGGTGAAATTTCTGTTTGTTTATATGGTGGGGAGAGGAGGGCAATCCTTTAGGAATATTGAATAAGGATTAGTGTTCCTTCAGAAATTTTTGTAAAAATATGCTCTTGTAGCTTATCTTAATGTGGCTTTAAACTGTAAGTTGAAATGCTATACTTTATTTGCTTCAATGTATCACGGATTTATC
>NW_021391265.1:0-256 GCF_001605985.2 Dendrobium catenatum
CCTTTTGATGAATGGACTGCATTAGAGAGGGAATTATATGAATTAAATGCTAGGGCATGTAACACTTTGCATTGTGCACTTCTTCCAGATGATTACATGAAAATTTCTATGTTAAATTCAGCCAAAGAAATTTGAGGCAAATTAGTTATAACTTATGAAGGTACAAATGAGGTTAGAGATGCTCACATAAATAGACTTGTTCATGAATATGATTATTTCGTATGTCTCATTCTGAATTTATTTCTGATATGTATAC
>NW_021391266.1:0-312 GCF_001605985.2 Dendrobium catenatum
CCCAATGCGATGGAGTACTAGAATCCTTTTCACCCACCTGATCAGGCAGAGAATCTTAGATGCTTTTCATCCTGATGGTGAAGGTAGAGTACCTAGTAATCCTTTGCACCCTCCTGGTGAGTCAAAAAACCTTTGAAGCTTTTTAAGCCTCTAAGTAAAGATAGAGTAACATAATATCCTTTTCACCCTCCTAGTGGGGTAAAGAACCCAAATTCCTTTCACATTCCTAGTGTGGCAGAGTAGTCGGGCCTTTTGACATCAATGGGGTCTTCTTCTATGCAAAACTTCCCTCAAGACAAAACTTGATGTATG
>NW_021391267.1:0-454 GCF_001605985.2 Dendrobium catenatum
TTTTGGGGTTAGAGTTGGCCATTCAGATGAGTCTTATGCGGGTGAAGATCTTTGGAGATTCCCAATTGATAATCAGTCAAGTATTTGGAGTCTACAAAGTACTTAAGCCTGAGCTCATTCCATATCATAATAAAGCAATAGAACTCCTTAGCTTAATACCAGAAATAACTTTGGCCAAGGTTCCTATATCTGAAAATGGAAAAATAGATGCGTTGGCCAAGTTAGCAAAAGATTTAGCTGACCCTACTGGAAACCCAGTTTCTATTATTGTCCAGTATCGTCAAGCTATGTGCCCCGCGGACTTGTCTTCTCCGAATCATACCCTTGCAGTGTTTATTGTGGATGAGGAGTCAGATTGGAGAGAGCCCTTCATAGAGTATTTAAATCATGGTAGGCTTCCAGATGATAGGTCTCTTACTGCTCAAATTAGAAAGAGAGCCTTATCATTCGCCTA
>NW_021391268.1:0-255 GCF_001605985.2 Dendrobium catenatum
TTTATTTATTTAAATCATTATATTAAATAACTAATTAATTAACTATTATATTTTATTTGTCTAAAAATAAATATAATTACTAAAAAAATATATTCCAAAGAATATCCTCTCGTATTTTAAAATAAAATTAGTAACAAATGAAACAACTAATTAATATCTTCAAAATCAAATTCTTCAGCGACCGAATATAATAATTCTTAATTTCTCTCAATAGTAATAAATAGATAGCCTTCTCAGATTTCATTAAGGCAGAAA
>NW_021391269.1:0-387 GCF_001605985.2 Dendrobium catenatum
AGTGAAACTGGGTAGAACAATTATCGTATCATGATCGATAGTAGAAGGAGATTCATATAGGGATATTGGATCAAAATCACCACACCTGACTAAAGCAAGTGGGTATGGACCCAATATCACCTATAGAAAAATGTATTAAAATTATTAGTTTTGGTATCCCAGACCACACTTGGAGGTACCAAGTGAAACTGGGTAAGATCAAATCCTCTCAAGGAGGGGACAAATTGAGGATTTTATGTGCTACTACCAATGTGATTGGTGTGCATAAACATAAAAACAAATACCCCTACAAAGTATCAACGTATCCCCTTTAAGGATAGCCTTATACTCTTCATAGCGAACATCGTGTGGTAGAGGACAAATCATCGTGGCCACACAGACTGCCGA
>NW_021391270.1:0-234 GCF_001605985.2 Dendrobium catenatum
AAATCCCTAGATCTTGTTTTCTCTCCTCCTTTCCCTGCATTTGTTTTCGTTTAGCCTTGGCCTGCTCAAACCTTCGGCCACTTTGGCTGCCACCCCGCCGGCCAAGCCTTTCTCCAGGCGTTGGCCATCGATCCAGAAACTCCTGCGCAGCCAACTCCCCCCTCCTTACCGATTCTCAACCCCACAGCCAGCAGTCTAAGCCGTGAGCTTTTCTTCCCCAGATCCCCGAAATCT
>NW_021391271.1:0-1374 GCF_001605985.2 Dendrobium catenatum
TTGAGCCATCTTTTGATCTTAATCAAATTGAATCCAATTCAAGGTGTTATTGAGTTCTCTTTTACCCAATACACCTTCCTTGATCAGCCCAACCCCTGGGATCACTTGGGTCAAGCGTTAGGCCAACCCTAAGTGCCCAAAAGCACTTGGGATTGAGCAAACTCTTAACCTAAGCCTAATTGAACCTGAACAACACCTCCCATAGGTGGCCCTAGGTTCAATACACCCCCACCAGCTAGCCCATGCCTTGGGCTAGCTTGGGTCAAGAGTTAGGCTAACCCAAAGTAGCCAAAAATACTTGGACCCGAGCCATCTCCCAGCTCAAATCAAATTGGACCCAATTTCCACTTTCATTGGGTGCACCAGACCCAGACCGGCTTCCCTCCTTAAGCCCAGGGTCTGGCCTGACATGGGTTGAGCCCAAATCAACCCGAACCGAGCAGGTTTGGATCAACCCGAGCCACCTTTTAACCCAGATTAAATTGGACCCAATTATCACCTGCATTGGGTGCACCGGACCCAGACCTACCTCCCATACCAAACCCAGGGTCTGGCCTGACTTGGATCAAGCTCAATTCGACTCGAACCGAGCAGGTTTTGGTCCAACCCGACCTCCTATTCGATCCAGGCCTCCCCAGGCCAAATTGACTTCACCCTTGGCTCCAGCATGTCCCCATCGGTCTCCCCCGGTTAACCTAACCCAGTCCATGGCCGGCGGAGGTCAGAACCAATGGAATTTGAGTTCCGGTGGTCCCCCCCCAGACAATCCCTGGCTCAAGGCTGCTGCCCACCAGTTTGATCTCCACGATACCCCCCTGGATGTCGCCATCATCCACCTGGCAGCAATCCAAGCCTTCCCCAGTTCAATCCCGGCCGTCCAAGCTCCCAAAGGGTTGCTGAATACACCTGAGCTCGCCAGACCTCACGAGACATTGGCATTCACTCTGATTCGATTCCCAAAGCTCCTTCGAACTCCTAGAAGCTTCCTTCGAGCACAGAGACTGATCCCTCCTTCCGTTCGAGCAAACGCCCATGAGAGCTCTCGGTGTCCCGTTCGAAGTCGCACCTCCGGCCGTCCTCTGATCCCGACAACTGAAGGAGAACTGTTCGCCCCTATCCCCTGAAGCTTCCTGATATAGAAGCTCATTCGTTGAGGCATTCTCTGCGGTAATTTCTGAAAGTTCTTTAGGGATGTTAGGCCCTCTTGAACTTATTCCCAAGCTAATTAAGAGGGAGGTGATTTGGAAAACTTTAAAATTAAAGATAAAACAAAAACCAAAATAACCACAAACAAAGAGCTGAAAAATAAATAAATGCGGAAGCGATAATAAGAAAAGAACACACCGGATTTATTGTGGTTCGGTCAAACCTTGA
>NW_021391272.1:0-219 GCF_001605985.2 Dendrobium catenatum
CGAGCGGAATTCCGGAGTCACTTGGAGTTTGGGTGAATTTCCGACATTACTTGGGAAAAATTCCAGCGTCACTTGAGCATCGGACATAATTCTGGTGTCCCGTGGAAGTCGGGCAGAATTCCGGTGTACCTTGGAAGTCAAGCAGAATTTCGGCGTCATTTGGAGGTCAGGTGGAACTCCGACGGTGGTCGATGAGGAGGAGTCTCTTCCCTCCTATTC
>NW_021391273.1:0-766 GCF_001605985.2 Dendrobium catenatum
TCGACATTGATATAGATATGATATTGACATATGGATACTATTGATACAACAGATCCTGATAGGTTATTGATATACTGATACATTGATTCGTCGTACCAGTTATCGATTGATTGATTGAATGGATTGTTGCCGTATAGATTTGATTTATCGTAGAATGGATTTGTTTTCAATTGATAGGTTGATTTATTGAGTTAATTCGATTGTTCGATGGATTTCCCTACTATAGCATCGTACGTCGTCATTATCCTACTGTAGCATCGTACGTCGTCATTATTGAATCTGTCGTAGTGTCATTGAATATTGATTGATAGTATCGAGTAAATCGTATTGAATAACTGGATTGACCGATTTGCAAGACTGGATTGACCGATTTGCAAGAGTACGATCTGACACGAGTCCCTTATTGAATTAATTGACGCTATTGATTGCTATTAATTGACACAGACATTCTATTAATTGGGCAAATGATATAGATACAATGAATTGACTAGACGACACGATTGATTGAACTGATAGTATTGATTGATAAACACTGCTACGATGATTGGATATTGACTAGAAGCACTTATTGATTTGATTGATGGGGAATATTGATTTATCGATGTTTTTATCGCTGTATTGATAATTGACTACTGATTTGATTTTTGCTGTGCAGACTTGATTTCATTGACGATGGATTTCCACATTGCATAGACTCATTGACCATTGATTGACTTGATTTTATTGACTTGCATATTGATAGCATCGTCGTGCTTTGATTTCAGTT
>NW_021391274.1:0-237 GCF_001605985.2 Dendrobium catenatum
TGAACTGAAATCAAACTTGAATCAAGCTCGAACCATAATGGACTTTTGCATTTGAACAAGGACTTGGACAAGTTGACATCGGACTTGTGGACTTGATTGGACCAAATTGACTTAATTGAACTCAAAACTTGTGGACATCGAACCTGAACTAGACTTAGACCCAAACGAACACAAAAGAGCTCAAATTGGACTTGATTCAGACATCTGAACTCAAGCAAGAATTTGAGTTAGACTTCA
>NW_021391275.1:0-1113 GCF_001605985.2 Dendrobium catenatum
CCGACCTCTCCTCTTTCAGGAGAATTTTAACGAATTAAGTTCCGAGGTAAAATTTCTAAAGGCAGATTGGATTGTGAATAAGACACTACCTAGAGATTTAGCCTCATTTTGTGATGACTATATGATTTGAGTTCTAGTTTCCTATAGGCACAAGACCTTATAGTTAATTGCCCCTCTCGATAACGGGAGAGGACTTTTGCTTAAGGCTAGTTGTCGATCAATTACATAGAAATACATAGTATTTGGTGTATAATAGTAGCAGGTTTGGTATTGTTGAAAATTAAATATTTCACCATCTTACACTTGAAGCGGATGGTGAGGGAATGATGATGAGCCCGATCAATATCCCATAGTTTTGTCATTCCGAGTCATCATGGTCCCTGATCTACTTAATTAGAGAATATAGTCGACCCAACCTGACCGAAGGATCATTGTCGGCATCCATGGGTTGTTTCGTCCAATGGCAACTTGTAGGAGTGAATATTTTTTTAAGGGAACAGATTTGAATTCACCTTAGTTGACAAATGACTTTGTACCCTATCTATGATTTCCTATTGATTCGTATGTCAAGAATTTAATGCCATTGGAGATCATACGGGCTATAGCCATAACCGTAATATAGTGGAGTCATTAGACCAAACCATTAGGTATGAGGGTATCGTAATTTTTAATCAAATTGAGCCATCTAGCTAAACAAGAGTTATTTGCGGAGCCGTCCAACCAAACTGTAGATTAGAAGACCAATGCCACGTCCTTATTGGTAGGAGATTATTTGAGAATGAATATTAGTGATATTCTCGACTAGACATTAGCTCTTTGTGAGCTGAAGTAGTTTTCAAATTTGTCTACCTCGGTAACTTGTTGCGGAGGGTGAATTGATTTTGCTTTAAGCATTTGATGATTTATTTTAATTTAAATATTTTAAATATTGTAATTTTTTTCTTTTTTTTTTTATAATTTTTATGGGCATTTGGGAAGTCTTCGTAAATATTTGGAGTTAATTCCTCTGGTTGAGATCTATGTTTAACACAACCATCATTGGGATAACTTATGGCATTTTTTTTCTGTTGAACCTTATCAACTCTGCCAACTTGCTGACAAAGGATCATATTT
>NW_021391276.1:0-310 GCF_001605985.2 Dendrobium catenatum
GAAATCCATAGTCAATGAAACCAGTCAATGCAGCAGGAGGCAAATCGATAAATCTAGCTCAATCAATACACGTCAATCCCGAAGAAATCCGTACCCAGAAGAAAGTCAATCAATCCGTCAAATCAGTCGACATCGAATCAATTAGTCAATCAAATCAATGCTATCTAGTCAATAAAATCAATCAAAAAGCAATACGATAAATCTCAATCTACTCTATCAATAAATCAAATGCAGCAAGTCAATACAATGTAGAATCAATAATATCAATGAGTTTATAAGCAGTATCAATAAATCTATAATATCCATAGCA
>NW_021391277.1:0-238 GCF_001605985.2 Dendrobium catenatum
AAAAAAAAAAGCTTTAATGAACATATTGGAAATCTCCTCCATTAAGGGATAAATCCCCTCCTCCAATTTTTCCCTCCAAAATAAGAAAGTTTAAGTCATTTTTTTGCTTATAAATAAGAGATCATATATGATGAAATTTTCATTATTAAATGATATATTTTGGAAGAGAATTAAGATTCATTTGCTTGTGCTTTATGGCTGCAAGAGTTAGCCTTCTCCTTAGAAAGGCTGGGTGATT
>NW_021391278.1:0-586 GCF_001605985.2 Dendrobium catenatum
TTTGTGATACAAATTATGACTTTATTTGAGATATTTTTTTATTGATTTCAAACAATTTTTATGCTAAAAAGTTGCTTTAGAAAACAATAAAAAAGTTGTCCCAAAAAGATACTTATTGGTTAAAGTGAACTTGCACTTTTATAAGGCTAAAGTTGAAATGTCCAACATTTCCACATATACAGGTGGGATGACATGCCCTGACATACCAACTAATTTTAAGACTTTTCATTTGCATGTGCTTACCAGAAGCTATGCCAGACAACCTAAGCAATCATTTCACAAAATTTTAGGAGTTCCAAATACTAGGGGTGTCAATATTTGACACCACTTAAAAATCTGACTTGAACTTGACTCGAAAATTTTAGATTAGATTCAACATGTTTTGTGAAACAGGTCAGGTTCAACAAACCAACCCATTTCAAAAATCGGGTGGGATTCGAGTTGACCCTAAAACCTAGGAATGACCCAGCAAAAATGTGTCTGCCTACGTCGCGTTGCCCACGTCTGCCAACATTGCATGATTGTGTGCCCACGTCAACCCGCATCGCTGCCGCGTTGGCCATTGCCTTGTCGCTGTCATGTCGTA
>NW_021391279.1:0-473 GCF_001605985.2 Dendrobium catenatum
CGTGCCCGATCAAGATAATTTTGTGATGACGTATCACAATCAAACACTAATTTATCAAAATTCCTGCATTTAAAATATTTTACTCCCTAATATTCTAGCCAAACAGTCTTAAAAATTAGACAAATTATTGCATCCGGTCACTGGAGGCGGAAAATAGGTTCGGACATCCAATAAAAATTTGTCATGTCACCTGCGCTTTTGACTGCGCTTTATTTGCGCTTTTTGACTTGTGCTTTGACGCGCTTAATTTAAAATAATATTTTATCAATATCCGAACCTATCTCCCCGTCCGATGACCGGATGCAATAATTTGCCCAAAATTTAAGCCCAAAGTTACTAATTAGACCGCATCACCCCAATTCCCTCCGGACAGACCCAGCCGTTGAAAACGGGAAGGACGGATCGGGCATCATAGTTCGAGGTGGAGTCAAATTGACGGCAAATTATTGGGTCAGGTGACCGAAGCCATCTCT
>NW_021391280.1:0-550 GCF_001605985.2 Dendrobium catenatum
AGCATTTATGGCCTTTAAGCCCTTTGGGATTGTCTATAGAGTTCGCAAGGATCAACCATAGCTAGCATAACCGTTGGGTCCACTCGGGCAAAACATTTGGCTGACCTAGTGTGTTGCCTTAAGCCAAAACTCCAATTGTGTAAAACTAAATCAATTAAATACATGTATTAGGTACTTAGGTATTCCATGCATCAACTATATTAGGCCTAGCACATGAATGGACCTAAGTTAGCCAAATTAGCTAACATATGTGTCCTAAATAATTATTTATTAAGCCATTCTTAAATTATGAAGCCATCATCCAAACTCACCTCATATATTTTTGTTTAAAACAAACCAGACACCTCTCCCTATCATCATAAGCAATGCGGTGATCTAAGGTGCATAAAAATAAAGAAAATAAGCCTTATATTTCAATGGCTCAAGCTTGATAGCAGGCTCAACTTCCCATATGGGCTCAAATTACATTAGTGAGCTAATTTACACAATAAAAAAAAGAATTTTTAGCTTGGAATCTCATCAGTTTGCTAGAATTTGAAATGAAGAAAAC
>NW_021391281.1:0-208 GCF_001605985.2 Dendrobium catenatum
GATACATTGTCTTTCTCCAAGGGACTTCAAGCCACGTTCCCGAACCCATTCTGCGGCTGGTGAAAACTCCAATTCCTTCCCATAGGAATCTCACTAACGTCCTCCCAAAAGAACACAAGTGCAGAACACAAATTTTATCATAATTCCATTATCTTAATACAAGAGAAGGGGTCTTTATATATAGGCTTCAAAAGAAACTAAAAGACAA
>NW_021391282.1:0-2627 GCF_001605985.2 Dendrobium catenatum
GAGAGGAGTCGGTTTCGATCTCTCTTTTTTTTTTACTACTGCTTCTTCTCTTTTTTTTTATATAGTCAACAAATTGCCTCCCAACGAATTTGTTGTGTGACTTTCACACAATGAATTCGTTGCAATATCTGTAGATATTTAACATTTTTGTTATTTAGTACTTCCCTTTCTCTTTTCTTTCAATCATTTAGATTTGTTTAAGTAGTTTAATCTTTAGACTTGTGAGCGTAAAAGATTTCAAAGTTCGGCCCTTAGGTTTGTTGAACTTTGGGGATTTCGCTCGACCTTTAGGTTTATGAGTATAGGAGATTTATAAAGTTCGGCCCTTAGGCTTATTAAACTTTGGGGATTTAGCTCGAACCTTAGGTTTATGAGCATATGAGATTTACAAAGTTCTGCCCTTAGGCTTGTAGAACTTTTGGGATTTAGCTCAACCTTTAGGTTTATGAGCATAGAAGATTTCAAATGTTCGACCCTTAGGCTTACTGAACCAATAGGTTTTAGCTCGACCCTTAGGTTTATGAGCGCAGAAGATTTCAAAGATTCGGCCCTTATGCTTGTTAAACTTTGTGAATTTAGCTTGACCCTCAGGTTTATGAGCGTATGAAATTTTAAAGTTCGGCTCTTAGGCTTGTTGAACTTTGTCGATTTAGCTCGACCGTTAGGTTTATGAGCAAATAAGATTTGCAAAGTTCAGCTTTTAGGCTTGTTGAACTTTTGTGGATTTAGCTCGACCCTTAGGTTTATGAGCGTAAGAGATTTTAAAGTTCGGCCCTTAGGTTTAATGAACTTCGGGGATTTAGCTCGACCCTTAGGTTTACGAGCATAAAAGATTTCAAAGGTTCGGCCTTTAGGCTTATTGAACCTCATGGGTTTAGCTCGACCCTTAGGTTTATGAGCGTATAAGATTTCAAAGTTCGACCCTCAGACTTATTGAACCTTGTGGATTTTAGCTCGACCCTTAGGTTTATGAGCATAGAAGATTTAAAGGTTCGGACCTTAGGCTTATTGAACCAATGGGTTTTAGCTCGACCCTTAGGTTTATGAGCTTAGAAGATTTCATAATCCCCTTATTTTATTTAGTAAAGGGGATAAAATTACCTCCTAACTTTTCAGGAAGGGATTGAATTTGTCTTCTACATTTGTAGAAGAATATAAAAATTGCTTCTTGTCTTTCAGGAGGGGATTGAAATTATTTCTTGCATTGCAAGAGAATACAAAATTGCCTCATGTCTTTCAAGAGGGAATTAAATTTATCTTCTACTTTATAGGAGAATATAAAAATTGTCTCCTGTCTTTCATGAGGGAATTGAATTTATCTCCTGCATCACATAAGAATATATAAAATTCTCCTATCTTTCAGGAGGAGATTTTGGATTTATCTCCTGCATATGCAGACAAATTGGACATAAATTTTTTTAATGTGTGATATTTCTTCTGATATTGATCATTTATTGATGGTATAGGTCTTTGACCTTTTAGATCTATGAGTTGATAGGCTCCTCCATATAATATTTCAATGATGAAGGGTCATTCCTATATTGGATCAAATTTGCAACCAAGGCGATGGTGAGGAATTATAGGTCTTCAACGAATCAGAATAAGTTCTTCTTCTTTAAAACTTCTAGGATGAACCATTTGATCGTGGGCCCTAGTCATTTTTGTTTTATAGGACTCTAGACTTTGTTGAGCTTGAAGTCGAACTTCATCAAGAGCTTCAAGTTCTCCAAAACGTAGAAGATCATTTTCTTCCTTGGTTAATTCGTATTGAACAACAATACGAAGAGATGTCAACTCGACCTCCAAGGGTAATATTGCCTCAGTTTTGAAAACTAGTGAATATGAAATGGCTTCCGTTGTAGTTTTATAAATAGTACGAGTCACTCTTTACCCGTCAAGGCTTCAGCAATTTCAAAAGCAATAAGTGCTTTGACTTTTTGGCTGATAAGATCTTCGATGTGGTCTTACTAACCATCTTATTCACTTCATATTGACCTTCTAGTCCTTTGTTAGGAGTATCTAGATCATGATTGTTTAAGGATCTCTAGCATTTACTGTTAGACGAGCAATGTTGCTTACATATTTACAACTTGTACTTGGCCAACTGCAATTTTTGGGCCAAGTTACCGAAGTAGTTCTTTCATTATGATGCTCATTTCATCAAGAAGACGGTTCGAATGATTAATTTCTTGATCTTTCTTCTGTTGGAGAAGTTGTATTTCATATTACAACCTTCTCACAACATATTTAGTTTCTCCCTTTTCAACCTCTTATGAATGTGGGGGTGTTCTATTCACTACTGCTGCTTGTTCTTGATCGTCTTGTAGTTATTCTTCGTTTTGCAAATTCAACACTACACTTCTACGAGTATATCGTTGATTAGCTAGATCAGGTATATGATCAACCATCCGGACTACTTCAACGTCCATGGGACCAATACACTCTTCCATTTCTTCATCATTATCATAGTCATTATCATCTTCATCCAACTCATGAACCTCTCCAAGTTGAGACCGCCACTTTCAATGTATGATTGGAGAGTCGGGAAATTCTTTATAGACAGGACAACTTTCCTCTTCTGGTGTATTCATATCAACAGAAGCCTCCTTATTAGGAATTTTTATTGC
>NW_021391283.1:0-202 GCF_001605985.2 Dendrobium catenatum
CTTTTCATGGTCAAAGCCATACTAAACTCCTTTCCCTCCCTATATCACACGCCTAACCTCATCTTTTTAGCTTTATTCCTTTAATTAACCCCTGCTTAAGCTGCTCTAACTGCCTGGTTTAGCCATAAGAAGCAATGTCCCCCTCCACTCATCCCAAGTCCACCCAATGGGAATGAGGCGTGTCCAGCCTTTGGGACAGCCT
>NW_021391284.1:0-312 GCF_001605985.2 Dendrobium catenatum
ACAAATTATGGTGAAGAATCTTGCAACCAAATGCCATAAAAAAAAGTTTGATTCATGTAAATCTCATACAAGCAAACAAAGATCCATGATAACATTTGCAAGATGATGGTAATAAGAACATTGTGACATCCCCATAGTCAATGCAAACGAGCATATTGTCCTCCTACGCACTACTGTAAAATCCCATCATGAGTACGACATGATGTTCACAAATGAATATATAATATGTGCAACAAAGATGGTGATACCCTGTGATTGACAAACAAGCATATTCAAATAAGAAGATTAAAGGTGATTATAGTGGAGGGATAC
>NW_021391285.1:0-226 GCF_001605985.2 Dendrobium catenatum
ATTGCACTCGAATACATGCAAGAACGATGAAGTACTTATACTCGAACAAGAGCAGAGGACTTATGAACAAGGATAAGAACTTGATTGAACTTGAAAGAACAATGCAAAATATCATAAGGAGCTTGAAAATGATCCTAAATTTGAACCTTAATAAATGATAAACTCAAGCTAAATTCAAGCAACTTGAATCTTGATTCGAATTAGATGACAAAGACTTGCAAATTCA
>NW_021391286.1:0-287 GCF_001605985.2 Dendrobium catenatum
TGGTGGGATGATCCAGTTTCCATGGTTTTCCCCTAAACAGAGGAGACATTGGGAGGTTGCCGAAATTTTCAGTGAATTATGGATAGGACTTGGACAAAATGTGGACAATTTGAATTTGTGCTCGTATTTGAGTTTGAGCAAAGAAAATGATTTTAACTCAATTTAAACAATAACCAAACTTGTAAATCAAATGAGATGAACAAAGATTTGAACATTTGAACAAAGTGCAAGAAGACTTGATTTGGGACCGCAGTGAACATGAACCCGAACTAAAGTTGGACTTGATT
>NW_021391287.1:0-1097 GCF_001605985.2 Dendrobium catenatum
TCCTTTTGCTGGATGGCTATTTCGGGAGGATTGAAAATCGTTGATTGTCTGTTGGCTAAGGGTATTACTGTGGATCCTCTGTGCTCATTTTGCCATTGCAATATTGAAACCGTTAGTCACTTATTCTTCGAGTGTGATTATTCGTTCTCTATTCTATCAAACCTTATGAGGAATCTTGGTTTCTTACTGCTTAGGCCTAATATACTACAAATATTTGAGTATACTTATGTCACACATGATAAGAACAAAGAATTTTACTATCTTCTAATTTGTTCTGCGGTTTATCACATTTGGAGAGAAAGGAATGATAGGAAATTCGGAGACTCTGCTGCTTCGTCTACTTCCTTAGCAATCAAAATCAAAACTGCTGTTTTCTCTAGAATTTTGAAATGGAAAACTCGAGATTCTCTGTGGGATTTGCTATAAGTTTTAAGCTGGAGGAGCTGCAAGTGCTGTGTATGAGTTGTTTTTCAATTCGTTTGATGCTTCTGGTTTGGAGGTTATTTGGCTGACTGCCTTTTTCGGAATCTCTGATGTATCTGCTGGCGCATTAATTTGCTGATTAATGGGCTATGATGATTGGATTGCCATTTTCCCCTTTGGAGGGCAGAATTTTGGGATCATTATTTTTGCAACCAAATTGTGAGAGCGGCAATTCCTGAGCCCGGGGCTTGTTGCCTCCCACCTGTTTGGCTCTCTTTTGCTTCTTTTTCTGCTTTTGGCTTGATATTTTGTTAGTTTTTTTGCAGCTGTGGGGTTTTTGTTGTTGCCCTACTGTTGGTTCTTGGCTTTGGGCCTTGGATTTTCCTTTACAGTTTTTTACATGTAACTACTTCATAGTTAATGGAAAGGGCAATGCCCATAATTTTCCCAAAAAAAAAGTTCACTTTGAATTTGACTCAACTCAATAGAATTAACAAAATTAAGTCTAAATAAATCTATGACTCGAATTTTATTAAATTTGGGCCTAATAAAATGAATCGATCAAGGCTAATTAAAATTCGTCGGTTCTTATTCGACTCGATTTGAGTTGCCCCGAGTTTAAATTAGACTCGATAGTACTTGTCACGACCCGACCCGACGGGGACGGATCCCGC
>NW_021391288.1:0-217 GCF_001605985.2 Dendrobium catenatum
TCTTAGTCAAATTTGGCCTAATTTGGTCAAATTGCGTCTATTTCCCCAAGCTCAATTCCCGTCCAAATCACCCTTTCACCCTCTAAATTTAACCCTAGATCTAATCCTAGCCGTGGATCTAAGGGTTTGGACCTATAAATAGAAAAAAATAGGTTATTTTATGGACCTTTTTGCAATTGCTCTCTCCCTAAACCTCCTCAAGCCCTGAGACTTCATA
>NW_021391289.1:0-218 GCF_001605985.2 Dendrobium catenatum
TCTTTCTCGCTCTCTTGCATTCTCTTGCTCTCTCCCTCGCTCGTTCTTTCTCCCTATCTCTCTCACTCTCTCTCTCTCTTGCTCTCTCTCTCTCTCTATCTCTCTCTCTCTCTCTCTCTCTCTCTCTCTCTCTCTCTCTCTCTCTCTCTCTCTCTCTCTCGCTCGCTCTCTTTCTCTGCTCTCTCCCTTGCTCTTTCTTGTTCACTCTCTCTCTGTCT
>NW_021391290.1:0-1407 GCF_001605985.2 Dendrobium catenatum
CTCCCTAGCCAAAGCCTCTCCAAAGCTAACTTTGCATATTTTTTTTTCATTCCAAAAGAATCCCTCTTCAGTTCCACACTCATTCTAAGCATTAAAAACTTATTGGTGTGGAGATCTAAGGGTGAACTATAGTTTCATCTTTTAAGACATCCTCCATCTTTGGCCTCTTCATATAAGTTCTTTTCAAGGAGCTAAGGAAGAGAACAAGCCCAAGAAATCCCTCTAAGACTCATCCTATTAAGGTAAATAGAAAACCCTAATCTAAAATATAGGATTTTAAATAACATCATTATACGCTATATGAAGCTCTCAAACTTCATGTAATGGAAGTTTGGATGTGCATAAACATTCCCTAAAAGTTTCATTATGTTTAGTTCAATGTACAATCCATAGAAAGTAAATGAAAATTCCTTTAGAAATGTTAGTTTGAAGAAGAAGATGAAATTTGGACCATCCATTTCATGTGGATAGTCCATATCTTATCAGATGAATCGTCCGATCCTCCCCCATATCAAATGGTGGGACATACTAGATCTCATCCAACTACATATGATATGTCAATCCAAATCACATTGATTGAATGACCTAAGTTACAAATAACATGTTTAAGTCACCAATCCATGTGTGACACTTGGTAAGGGCTTGCTAACTCAGCTGACCGTCGTTGTGTCTCCATCCAAACATTAGAAAGTAGGTTTTAAATTGAATTAAATTATCAAAAATTTGAAAACATCATAATAAATTCATTTTTATGCCAAAAATTGCATATACGTGTTATATGGAACCAGGGTGATGCCCTCTATAATTTAAAAATAAAATTAGAGAATTTTTATAAATGTTTGGAGAGTAATTTATACTTTAATCCCCATAATTTTTTATTGATTACTCTCTAACCATGCATCATTTTGGGCTCAAATTTGGAAGTTTAAACTAGGGTATGTTTAATATATCCCCTAATTTTTCTTAGGCTTAGTGAAGCCCTGAGTTCTGTAATTGACTTTTTAAAGCATAGGCCATTATTTGACTTATAACTTTGGAAAATTAATTCTCTCAATGCATGAAGAATTATATCATTAATGTTTTGTTGTTTGTCTACATTTATGCAAGGGTTAGACACAATCAATTGCAAACTAATTTGAACACTAGAGACACCTTGGGAAAATAACTTAGGCTATCGTCTAGTGAACTTAAGAAAATTCTAGGAAATTCTCTTGAAATCAATAAAGATAAAACTTAAACCTAACATATTTAGTGATGTGATGGACCCTAGGAATTAATTTCACTTTAATTAGAAATCATTAGGTTAGTAGAAACTTAAACCCTAAATTAAAGCATTATTTAGGAGTTAATTTTTCTAGATTCATAAATAATTAATTAAAATTATAAAAATATAAATTAAATACAAGC
>NW_021391291.1:0-262 GCF_001605985.2 Dendrobium catenatum
CACGCAATTAGATAAGAGAGAGGGTCTAGCATTTATGTGACACCAAGATTTTTACGTGAAAAACCCCTGTAAAAGGGAGAAAAACCACGGGGCCTAGCCCAGTTTGAACGAATCCACTAGTATTTGAAATCGATTACAAATGAGGAAAAATCGGCGGTGGTCGAGGAGGTGATGAATCTCTTTTTCCCCTTTCTCCTCTTCTTCTTCTCTCTCTTCACTCCCTATTTATAGTTTTTCTGGAGTGACATAGACCGTAAATAGG
>NW_021391292.1:0-249 GCF_001605985.2 Dendrobium catenatum
TACTCCATAAAGGATATAAACGAAGGATCATAAAAATAGCAAAAGACCATATAGCTCCACAAATAATTCAAAATAACTCCATTACTCTATGACGAGAGTAATTATAAACATGTGAAAACAAAGTCCAAACTATAAAACAACATTAATAACAAAAAAATAAGAGAAATATAATTGAATATACACATGAATATTTGAATCAAATCAATTTTCACTGAAATAGCTTTAAAAAAGAGTGCTCTTAAAGGGCAA
>NW_021391293.1:0-377 GCF_001605985.2 Dendrobium catenatum
CGAGCGGAGGCCGGGGCCGAATTTTCGGAGCCCACAACATAAAGGACTTGGAGCCTGTAGTCGCTTAGGCTGCCTTAACTCAAGGATTATGGGAAGGTCCTTTCAGATATGTACTCGGCTTGCAATAGCCGAGAACACTTGTCGAATTGTTGTAGCTGGCCAACGATCATGTCAATATCGAGGAGTACAACTAGGTGGTTGAATCATCTTCAGCTGCTCGCCATCAAAGGATTGCCCTAAAGAGAGACCCACACCAAGGAAGAGAGCGAGAAAGAATTCGTCCCAGGGATAGGAAGATAAGAGACCAAACTTGCCACATGATCGCTAACGTCCTGAACAGTAGAGAGCACCCATACAACTGAGGCTCTTGAGGGTAG
>NW_021391294.1:0-840 GCF_001605985.2 Dendrobium catenatum
TTTCTGACAATCTCACTCCTTATAATCCTGATCCCTTCCTTGACTTGAAAACATTAAAATTCACTTAATGAGCTAAAAAGCCCATCAATAACTTAAATTCACTAAAGTTTCTAATGCAAAGCTTAAATAATTACAATGCATGCTCAATTCAATCAATAGCATTCAATCTCATAAATGAATAATTATCATTTATAAGGCTCAAAATGATCAATAATGAAAGCAAAAATTATTTAAATCAATCAATAGTCGATACAAGAATCAATAAATAAGTAAAATAATCCGACTAGAATCATTCACAAATCAATAAAATAATCATAACATATAAGCGTTAATATCATCAGTCACTACAGGAAAAATGGCCTATACCGGCGGTTTGAACCGGCGGTTTAGAGGCCGTCGGTATTACCGACGGCTACGCCGGCGGTTAAGACGTCGGACTCTAACGACGGCTTAATCGACGGCTTAGCTACGATACACCGTCGGTAATACTATCAATACATACACGCTTAATTATATGATTCAACTAGGTATGACATCCAACTTTAATGTATTTGGTTATCCTTCCAACCGAATTATCATTTAGCGGGCTATAAGTGTTAATATCATCAATCTTATATATCTTATTTATCATCAATTATATGCTATCAATATATGTATCTATACTCATTATGATCTATCTATCAATATTATCTAATCTACTAATACAATCAACATAAACATGCTTAATTATATAATTCAACAAGGTAGGACATCCAACTTTAATGTCATTAGTCATCCTTCCACCCCAATTATCATTTAGCTGGGCATCAATCTAAGTTAACATCAACTATTGACCAACTA
>NW_021391295.1:0-1227 GCF_001605985.2 Dendrobium catenatum
AACGATTAGGGTCATATTCGATCCTTTCTACAATGCCCATAGACGAAGTGCTTCGTTTCAGGTCAATTTTTCGCTGCAATCGCTTCGATCCACCCCCTCGGTGAAAAACTGTAATACGCCCAGATGAATTCCTCCCTGCGGACTTCCCCGTACTCAAAGTGAAATTGAGAAGTGCTCTCCCCTTTAGGCTTTTTCTCATTCTCTCTCGTCATCATTCGATTCTGTCTCTACTTCAATGAAAAAAGCTCCTCCTACTCCTCCTTATCTAACGCCTTTAGTATAGGATCGTCGTTGGTCCTTCTTTCATCTCTGTCTTTTGTCATTTCTTTTTTCTTTTAGAAGAGCTTTTTGCTCCGCACCTTTCCATTGGACCGCGAGACGCTACTCTCCATAAGTCATTGAGCTATAGGCTCTCAAGGGTGCCCTTCCTTGTTGGTCTGAGTTCTGCGAAGATTGTGCCCTCAGGGTAAGGTAAGGGCTCTTTGTTTTCCCCATTCAATTCATTCATTCTCAAAATTTCTAAAAGCTTCCGACTGCTGCTCTTCAATGAATTCCCCCAAGATACGATTGATCTATTGCCGAGGAAGATTCTCACTCAAGGAAGCTCCAACAAAGACCGGGTTTTGATCTTTACTGGACAGTTATTTCGGAGTTGATCTCAGTGCATGCATGAAGGAAGACATAGATCGAATGAAAGAGCAAATGAAGGACATCACAGGTAATGAATGATAGAGTCTAAGAGTCAATGTGCAAATTAGTAGAATAGTGAAATGAAGTCTTCTAGTTCGAGTTCATAGAGTGCCGCTGCCCAAGAAAGATTGAGAGCTCCAACCGGGATCTTCGACTAACTACTCTCTAGCGCCTTTGGAACCAGGGTCTTCACGTATCCCGCATGATGTGCTCCGTCTTCTTGGCATGAACCATTCTGCTTTCAAGTCCTGGGGAACCACTCCTCTTGTCTTGCCAGGCAACTCAACCTATTCTATTTGTTTTGTCTGCTTTCTTTCCACCGACCGGGCTTGCTGTGGATCATGTTTAGAAAGAAAAGTGCTCTAATCAACCTGAGACCACTGACTCTCGGAAACTAGAGAGAAATCGCCTGGATCAAATGACTTTGTGCTCTATGTTGATAGGTGGAAGATAAGATCGATTTGCTTATCCATCTGATCGTTTTGTTTTCAAAACGGATGAAAGACGATTTCTGTTGATTGACCTCCTTCTAGTCAT
>NW_021391296.1:0-409 GCF_001605985.2 Dendrobium catenatum
CGAGTTATTTAAAATCTTGCCATTACTTTTATCACATGTTTTTTATTTTGTTTTGTGACTTATTCTTCCCTATGTTAGAGAGAGAGCTCCTATTCTCTAATATTTGGAGGATATACTCACAACTGAGCTTCTTTTAAGAGTTTGCAAAAGAGCTTTTAGCTTGCAAGAATTAAAAACGAAAGAGGCCAATGATGCCAAATTTAAAAAAAAAAGGAAAATTATACACAATTGTGTATCAAAAATCAAAAGATGCTCAAAGAGCCAATCAAAATTCAAGAGGCATAAAATGAGCCCACTAAAAGCAAGCTATCCACTCTTTCCGAAACTTTTAAAACTTAGAGAACTCATTGACTATTTGATGAATTCAAAGGTTTGATTTCAAATTCCATGATTGAGAAGAAGTACTTTG
>NW_021391297.1:0-206 GCF_001605985.2 Dendrobium catenatum
GAATTCAGTGGCCAAAATCAAAATTCTTGAAAATGATGATAGGATTAGAATTACCTATCTCAATGTGAATAATTTTATAAAAATGCTAAAGCAATCTAGAGATAAAAAAATCCATATTTTCTTTTCTCTCTCCTTCTTCACTTTCACTTTCTTCTCTCCCATGATCGGCAAGTCAATGCTGACTGGGAAAATGAGGGGTGGTGAGT
>NW_021391298.1:0-339 GCF_001605985.2 Dendrobium catenatum
CCTTTATTTGGATTCAATTTGATTAAGGTCAAGAGATGGCTCAAGGGAGGCCTCTCTTTGTTCACTTGGGTCAAGCCATATGGCTAGCCCAAGTGAGTCCAAGGCTTGGGACTCCAAGAGAGGTCTCTTGGGTACCCAAGGGGTCATCCCTTGCATGTAAAGGACTTGATTCAAAGATTTGAAAGAGAATGGGTGTATGGGTTAATGGGTCAAATTTGGTTGACTTGGTCAACCAGGTTAACCCAAGGTCCAAGTTTGGGCTCAACAAGTTGGGTTTGATATTTGAAACTTATTGAAAGTGATTTCAAGGAATTTGGAATTGATTTGAGTCAAAATGGG
>NW_021391299.1:0-849 GCF_001605985.2 Dendrobium catenatum
TAGGACTTATGGGGCTATTTTGGTTATGCCTCCTCGTTTTCTTATTCATATTGGTTATTTTCAATATGGGACCTTTCATGTTGGGTTTTTGCTTCTTGAAATTATATTCAAACAGACCGTTTTTTTAGTGCTTCTTAAAGTATTTTTTAGTACAAAAATTTTAATTTTTAAACTAGAAAGTTACTTTAAGAAGCAGTAAGAAAGCCATAACAAACGAAGTCATAGATTTTGATAACTTTTCTGGACATATGCACAAACTTTATATATGTCAACTCAGATTTCATTTAGGATGAGTAATAATATGAAAGTTGCTTTAAGAAGCGGTAAGAAAGTTATCCCAAATAAAATCTTAGGCTTCGTTTGGGATGGCTTTTTAATTGCTTCATAAAACAGGTTTATTAATTAAGAATTAAAATTTTTATATTAAAAAGCTGTTTTAAGAAGCAGTAAAAAAACGGTCCCAAAAGAAGCCTTAGATGACATCCTTTGCTTAAGAAAGCCGTCCCAAACAAAATGATATATAAGTTGTTTGGGACGACTTTTTTACTGTTTCTTAAAGCAGTAAGAAAAAAATTGCTTTAAGAAACAATAAGAAAGTCATCCCAATCAAAATATTAGACTACATCCTTTGCTGTTTCAGAACATTTTGTCAATGATATATGAGTTATTTTGTGCTATGTTCTATAGTTTGGGTCTTTTATCTCTCATTCAATCTTATGTAAGATTATGATTGTAATTGTTAAGAATCATAGGTTGAAAATTTTTATGTAATAATATTATGTATCAAATAAATGATGGATGTGACCCTCAGTTTTTTTTAAGAAATATTTTCAGAAGGGAAAAAGACAA
>NW_021391300.1:0-338 GCF_001605985.2 Dendrobium catenatum
CCACGACGAATTCAAAATCCTTCGTTCCTACTAAATCATTACGAACGGATGATGACGACGAGGGCATTTCAGATGATCAGTTCTCTTCCACTCCACCCTCGACCGAGTTCAGATTTCAAGAATTTGAAGATACGTTGCCGAGATCATCGTCTTTGCCTATCTTTGATGAACCCATGTACGACGTGTACAATGATGACCTTTTCGGTGGAGTTCTTAATCTTGATCAAACTATATATGATGACGACACTCAGGCGCAACTTCAAGAATACCGTGATTCCGTTTCATTTCCTGAAGCATTTATAGCCCCTGTTAGCAGCTGTTATGACCATTCACATTTC
>NW_021391301.1:0-2488 GCF_001605985.2 Dendrobium catenatum
CTATCTGCTGTGCTGAAGTGGGAATCCGAAGAAAGACAAAAGAGGGTTCTGCAAAAACTATTATTGCTGAAGGAATTCTGGAAATTAAAAATAAATTTGAAGCTTTGGGAAATATTGCTGAAGAAAGGGGAAATAGTTGAAGAAAATTTACGTCCAGACATCCTTGTCCTGGAAAAGGATGCAATATAGGAAGCTAGGCAGGAAGCTACATTATTAAATGATGTAGAATCTAGAGCAAATGAAGATAACTCCTCTACAGTTAAAAAGAAAGGTGTGAAACAATTGAAAATTTTGGGACCAATCAGCTTGAAGACCAGGAACATAAAAATTGATGGAGATGTTAAGGAGAAAGTGGGGAATTCTTCCCCACTTATCCATAAATGAATTCCATTTTAATTTGGAATTGTAGAAGAGCCAAGAAAAGAAAGTCTTCTCTCTACCTGAAAGAGGTGGTAAAAGATCACAATGTTCTTTTTGTTGGGCTGTTGGAGACAAAAATGGTCTCTATTGAGCATAAAGATGTGGAGTCATTGATTGGCACTGGTTGTAATTTTAGTTATGTACCGTTAGCTGGACTATCAGGAGGCATACTTGTACTTTGGAGGAGCAACCTTGCAAATTTCAGCATGATAGAGTCTTCTTCTCAATTCATTATTGGTGATTTGGATATACTTAACAAGGGGAAATGGAGGATAGCTACAATTTATGGTAGCAAAGATGTTTATAATAGAAGACTACTTTGTAATGGGTTGGAACCTCATATCACCAATGATTGTATTATGGTGATCGGTGGAGACTTCAATTGCCTATTGGATAAAGAAGACAAGAAGGGTGGTAGGAGATTTTCATTTTCTTTCGGACCTAAAGAAATGAAATATTTCATGACATCTAATGATATTTATGAGCTAGGATTCAGTGGTCATAGGCTAACCTGGAGTAACAACAAGAAAGGTTCAGATCAAATAATGGAAAGACTAGATCGAATGATGGTCAATTCAATTTCTGTGAACTATAATCAGCAAATGGTGGTAAAGCATCTTCCCAGAATTGTGTCGGATCATTGTCCCATCCTCCTTAACACTTTAAAATCTTCATCTAAAGTTAAAAAATCTATCAAATTTGAGGATGTTTGGGCATCATACCCGGCATCATATGCAGTGGTGGAGAAAGCATGAAACAAAAAAGATTCTGGATCAGCAGCTGAAATTCTTAATTTCAAGTTGAAAAGATCTCTTAAATCCTTATTCTTTTGGAGTAAGGCCAAGCTCAAAGATTTGAATCAATTGAAAGACTTGCTCAAAGAAGAAATCCTAATGCTTCAAACTAAGGAAGTTGAAGTTGGAATGCTATCACTGGATGATTATTATTTGTTGAAATTCAAAATTAATGAGCTCAATTCTACTTTGGCTCGGTTAAGCACGTGGTGGAGACAATGATCCAAAGTAAAGTGGATTGGATAAGGAGACCAAAATTCTAAATTTTTTCATTTAGTTTCTAGTGCTTGAAAGAATACAAATCTCATCTCTTGCATTAAGGATGGTAATGGGATTATGGTGGAGAAGCAAAACCAATTTGAAGATGTATTGTTACAATTCTTCAAAGACAAATGGTGTGAGAGGATATGCTTGCTTGAGGGCTGGCCGAATAACCATACTCAGCTAGAAGAGGAGGACAAAACACATTTAAACAACAATTTCAATATAGAAGAAGTAGAAAAGGCTATAAGAGAAACCACGGGGTTCACTTCACCAGGTGAGGATGGAATTTCTTATTCCCTTCTTAAAAGCTATTGGTCTATCATCAAACTGGATTTCTGGAAAGCTTTGAAAATGTTCTTTGAAACAGCTAAAATAAATGTAGAATGGAAGAGAACTATGATTGTCCTTATTCCCAAGATCAATAATCCGAAATATGCTTATAATTATATGCCTATTAGCCTTTGTAATATGGTGTACAAGATTGCTTCCAAGGTTCTTCTCAATAGATTAAATGGTATCATTTCTAAACTAATCTCCCTAGAACAAGAAGCTTTTGTTAAAGGAAGATCTCTTCAAGATCATGTGTTGATTGCACAAGAACTTTTCCACAAATTTAGATACTCTAAAGCTTCCAAAGGTCTAGTGTCTATCAAATTAGACATGGAACATGCCTATGATTCAATGGGGTGGCCAACTCTTCAGAAAGTTCTATCTTATTTTGGATTTCAAGATTTCTTCTCTAAGCTAATCTTGGAATGTGTTCAAAATCCTGCTTTCTCCATTTTGATCAATGGAATCCCTTCCAGTTGGATTAATGCAAGGTGCGGGTTCAGACAAGGGTGCCCCTTGTCTCCTTACCTCTTTATTCTGTGTTCTCAGCTCCTTTCTAATGCCATAATGGAGAAGGAAGGAATAGGTGTTCGGGTAAGCCATAACAGCCTAAGGATCTTGCATTTGCTATATGCAGATGATATTGAAAGTTCGTTAGGGATGTTAAGCCCTATAAAACT
>NW_021391302.1:0-265 GCF_001605985.2 Dendrobium catenatum
AGTAAAAGACCATAAGACCAGTCAAGGTTCTAATGAACATAAGAAAAATGAAATCATGCATTCGATTACGATTTTAGGTTCAAGAAGGTTAGATTTTAATAATAAAGTGACAATAGTTAGATGACGAAAACCTGTCAATGTTGGTGATGATTAGACGAAAATACAATAAAATTTTTTAGCTATCGGATCTGTCTTCAGATAGAAAATTGAACACTATTTGCAGCTTTTTGAGAGTTTTAATTTAGTAAATTTGGTTAAAATTTAA
>NW_021391303.1:0-216 GCF_001605985.2 Dendrobium catenatum
CAAACTGGGCTAGGCCCCGTGATTTTTCCCCCTTTTTCAGGGGTTTTCCAAGTAAAAATTCTGGTGTCTCATAAATGCTAGACCCTTTCTCTTATCTGATTTCGTGCTGAATTTTCGTACAACACTAAGACGATAAACTTTATATTTCTCTACCGCCGTGAATACTCCTGGACGCAACAAAATTAATAATTATAAGTATTTAAGTATTGTATATGT
>NW_021391304.1:0-201 GCF_001605985.2 Dendrobium catenatum
CTTGTGGTGGCCCTCCTACTTATCTATATCCACCATATATCCTGCTATACTATCCCTCACCATCCCCTCAGCCCACTACAGATGGACCTTCTACCCCAGTTGTAATAGAGCAGACGACAAATGATTGAATGTTGATTGAACATGATGGGTACACATACATACTTAAAATATTATTAATATGCAACTAAAATTTAATAAATA
>NW_021391305.1:0-378 GCF_001605985.2 Dendrobium catenatum
AATAAAATTAAAATTATTTATAATTTTATTTTAAAAAAAGTTAATAATTTTTTTTCAAAAATTAGAAAACAATTTGTACATCCAAAAGTCTTTATACTTGATACATCTACAATTACATTTGTCTTTCTAGGATGATATTATATATCCAGCTCATAATCTTTGATAAGCTTCAACCATCATCTCTGCCTTAGATTAAGCTCTTTTTGATAAAATATGTATTTAAGGGTTTTATGATTTGTGAAGACTACATACCAGACTCCATATAAATAATATCTCTAATTTTTAAGTGCAAAAACTACAACTGCTAATTCCAAATCATGTGTGGGATAATTTATTTTATGAACTTTTAGCTATATTGAAGCATATGCCTTTACTTTA
>NW_021391306.1:0-216 GCF_001605985.2 Dendrobium catenatum
TATATATATATATATATATATATTGAGATTTTTAATAAAAAAAGGAAATGTATTAATTGCATAGCATAAATCTGAATAAAAATATAACTTAATGATATCATAAATCAACGATATTTAGCTCGTTTGATTCGTCTCGTCGAGCCGCTCAATTCGACTATATGCAAATAAATTTTGGAAATTGTTTGATCATCCAAATTATGTTTTGAACCTTCCAAA
>NW_021391307.1:0-352 GCF_001605985.2 Dendrobium catenatum
CCCCCCCGAGGGCCGAGAGCCAGAAGATGGCGGCTAGTGCGAATCCCTAAGGTTATGCTAACTCTTAACTCAACTTGCTCTTTTATACATATATTGTTGATAAAAATAGAAAATTATCCTAAAATAAATTTTGTTAAATCAATCATAATTTTTTTTTGGAGGGCAGATAAAGTGCGTTTTTAAAAAAAAATGTTGTGGGATATTTAGTTCAAATAAGATAAACTCATACACATAATATTTGTGCAAGATTTGAACACCAAATCTTTCAATTGATAGTCAAAACGTCCAACTAACATATCAAATTGAATTGGCTTTAAAATTTTGTTAATCAGTACGTTATGTGCTGAAGCGC
>NW_021391308.1:0-301 GCF_001605985.2 Dendrobium catenatum
ACAACTTTACAACTCAAGTCATATTTCTTAAATCATACATGTCACAATTACTTCAGCATCCAATGCCATCAATCATGAGTCTGCACAGATTCTAACTTGTATGGCACTAACTATTTAAAATACTAATGAAATCAATAAC
Source organism: Dendrobium catenatum (assembly GCF_001605985.2). Classification (NCBI taxonomy): domain Eukaryota; kingdom Viridiplantae; phylum Streptophyta; class Magnoliopsida; order Asparagales; family Orchidaceae; genus Dendrobium; species Dendrobium catenatum. The sequence goes on from NW_021391308.1 coordinate 140, forward strand.
AATACAATATGACTCTATAATAGCATAATAACAATCACTAATCATCTACTAGGGATTATTACAAGTGGGTGCAACAAATATTCATCACATTAATTGTAATGTAATATTCATTTACAAACTCACTCTCTATTAATTCTTAATAAAAATAGCAATTTCTTTCCT
>NW_021391309.1:0-209 GCF_001605985.2 Dendrobium catenatum
GAATTAATAGTATTGGTATAATTGACCCTCCTTTTTCTAATGATCATCAATTCATATAGGTTTTAACTTATTAAGCCTCTAAGGAGGTAGAATTTGAGCCATTATGAGATAACAAGTTTCATTATGTACTTCAATTTTTCTAAAAAAATATCATATATCAATTTGATGTTCCTTGCCAAATTATATCTAATAATGGTTCCACCTTTGAA
>NW_021391310.1:0-462 GCF_001605985.2 Dendrobium catenatum
TTCTCTACCGCCGCGAATACTCCTGGACGCAACAATGTTGTTGTTGTTGTTGTTGTTGTAAGAAATAAATTAAAGAGAAATGTCTTACAATGGAAGAAAAAGAAAAATTATAAAAAACATCATTAGCACAAAAATAAAAATTTAGCATAATTCCAAATAACAATTAATTAGAGAAAACTGTGCAAGACCAAACAAGTTTCCTTTTGTATATTAAAAAAAAAACTCACCACCCACCATCCAACCTACTAGCAAAAGATCACCAAGACCCAACAAAAAGATCTAGAAATTATAGTCAGTACTGTCATGATCCCGTAGAGTTGAAGAAACCAACAATGAATTGCCTTATTTATAGGGACAGTTTCTTTTCTTTTTTAGGGTGCGTTTGGGACGGCTGCAGCTGTCGGTAAAGCAGGTTGTGAAGTTGGTGTACAGAAAGTTGCTTTTTGAAGTTACTATACATAA
>NW_021391311.1:0-248 GCF_001605985.2 Dendrobium catenatum
AAATATCATAACAAATAGTCAAATGTTATTTATGTATATTTGATAATTAAAATCATTTAACATTTTTAGGCCAAATTTGATTTCCCTCCAAATATAAAACATTGGATGCTACAATCTATTAGTGTCAAGTGGCGCAATTATAAAACCAGTTTGAAAGCAGAACATTGGAATAGTAGACTAGTACAAGAGATCATGGATGTTGTTCCTGTAGGAGTAGACCCATTGCAGTGGTGCCAACTAGTTAATAA
>NW_021391312.1:0-903 GCF_001605985.2 Dendrobium catenatum
TCAATATTCAAAAATTTATAATCATATAATTTAAATGCTACTTCATATTGCATCACTTATAGAGTCTCATAGCTCACCAGTAGTTTATTACTGGCTGTTGTTACAGGAAAGGGAAAGGAAAAGATGGAAGAAGACTAATCTGCAAGTATTTTAATTTTATGTTAATGTTTATTTTATGTTTGAGGTCTACTTTTGAGGTTAGTAGACAAATTTAATATTGTATTACTTTGAATTTGTTTGATTTTCCTTAGTGGCTCTGTACTAGGTTTTGGATGAAACTTGGGAATTGATACATGTTTCCTTTGTTGTATTAGATGAAGTTTGATCTTTTATATAAAGTGGAAATGTAATGATATGAATAAGATGTTTAGGGATGGAAATGTTATTTTTATTCTTGTTACACTCTACCTTACTGTTAAGAGATACTATGGGATGTTACAAAAGTGGTATCAGAGCAAAGACTTAAGATTCTGAGGATTTAAGTAAGGAAGCATAAGAAAAGTGAATTATTTATGAGGATAAGATTGGAGGTGATGGAATTATTACAGAGCCTAGGAGAGTGTAATAAATCTAAATCATAATGGGTCTAATTTCATTGATTTATAGGTATCCATGTTTAATTTTCAATATGACTAATATATCAGTATATTAAAATAATGTCTAAATGGGAATTCATGATTATATAAATACATAACTCTAATGTAATGTGTTACAGATTTAATGGATGAAAGAATACCTGGAAGAGAGGAAGGTCAGTCATCCTGAAAATGTGCCACCAATAGGAGACAATGCACCTAATGTAAATCCTACACCAGTAGGAATGGATGCTATGAATGCAATGTCAGGAAATATGATGCAATTGCAGATGATGAATATGATGATGCAGATGATGGAAAAGATGCA
>NW_021391313.1:0-346 GCF_001605985.2 Dendrobium catenatum
TTTTCAAACACTTCAAAACCCAGTCAAATGACCTCTGCTTCAGGGTCTATCACTTACAAAGTGATAAGACATGTCTCTATAGGTTACCCTTCACTTTTGAGCTCATTGTGAGATCTCTAACCATAGAATCAAAATTAAAATCCAAAGGCTGTAAAACCTTCAAATATTTACAGCCTATGCCATTGGACCTAACACCTTGAAGATTTTGATCTTGGAGCCCTCATCAAAGCTTCCAATCTCTTCCACACCCTTGATTGTAACCCATTGAGCAGTAAACTGCATTTTTCACACCCATTTTTGACCCTAGTTGACCAACAACAACAACAACAACAACATCAAGCCTTTA
>NW_021391314.1:0-283 GCF_001605985.2 Dendrobium catenatum
AATATAAGCACTAATCTATTAGGTGTCACAATGTATCATGAAAATATGATGTGTGATAGACTATTTACAAAATGACTAAATATTAGAGCTTTGCTACATCCTACGTTATAATAACTTGCTCTTAAATGTGCTATATGTTGCTTTGGATCCCCATTCTATCAAAGCCTTTAAATAATAGAAGCATGAATCCTTTAGGGAAAAGAACCAAGTTATATTCTTATGAATAGGGTCTACCCCAAAGAATATATGAGGTACCCTTAGACTGTGCTAAAGCCTCCTTGAC
>NW_021391315.1:0-247 GCF_001605985.2 Dendrobium catenatum
TTCGGGTTACTAGCTGGACGGATTTGGATCCTTATTTTTAGCCCGTTTATTAAACAGGTTGAGTTTGAGTTTACGGGATTTGAGTCGGGTAAATTTTGGATCGAACCTGTCTTGCTGACCTATTTTGACACCCCTAACTCAATGCATCTCTCCGACATTCCATCGAATTGGTTGATTGGAGTAATTAACCAATAGTTTTTTTTAAAAAAAAAATCAATCAAATTGAGTTTCACCTTGAAATAAATGC
>NW_021391316.1:0-309 GCF_001605985.2 Dendrobium catenatum
TTAAATAAAATGTATATCCTGAATGTCGACGATGTTTCAGATGTAATGGCGATGTCCGTTTGTCGATCGGACATCGTCTGAGCATCTTCGAGGCATCATTTCTGTCGTAACGCAGGCCTTTATATCATATTTGAATTGCTTAGAAATTCTCCACCATCTCAGACGATCCAAATTTATTAAATAAAATGTATATTCTGAATGTCGATGACGTTCCGGACGCAATGGTGTTGTTCGTTTGTTAATCAGATGTCGTTTCTAGCGTCTTTGAGGCATCGTTTCCTCGATATGCGCATCTTTGCATTACATTGG
>NW_021391317.1:0-215 GCF_001605985.2 Dendrobium catenatum
GTTGTAATTTGGTGAATTGTGATTTTCAGGAAAAATTATGTAAATTCCGTACACTGCCGTTGTGCTGCCCGGTTTTTGTCTGATTTCGAATTTGTCCGGATTTGCTCTGCAATGCTTTGATTCTATATATGCTATTTAGGGAGCTATAAGGGGAAGTTAAGGGAGCTATAAGGGGAATTTCTGTGAAGTTTTGAAATTCTGTATATCTGTTTAGG
>NW_021391318.1:0-322 GCF_001605985.2 Dendrobium catenatum
AGATTGAAGAACAGGTGATTGCCGAGACGAAGAAGCTTATTGATGCAGGCTTTATTCGAGAAGAAAAATATGCTGATTGGATCGCAAATATCGTCCCATTGAAGAAGAATGGACAGATTCGTGTTTGTATTGACTTTAGGGACCTCAACAAGGCATGCCCAAAAGACGATTTTCCACTCCTTGTATCCGAACTCCTAGTGGACAACACTTCCAACTAAGACATGTTCTCCTTCATGGATGGATCGTCAGGATACAATCAAATCAAAATGGCACCCGAGGATGAAGAGCATACATCGTTCAGAACGTCCATCGGAATTTTCTG
>NW_021391319.1:0-274 GCF_001605985.2 Dendrobium catenatum
TGCAGGACAGGCCGAGAGATGACGGTAATTGTTGCAATATGAATTTATGTTGAGGATAAAGATTAATAAGACTATGAAATAAAAAAATAAATAAATAAATAAATAAAATAAAATAAAAAAACATCAGTTGGACCTTAATGAGTTGAGAGTCCTAGAAAATACTCTTAAGTTAAAAAAGTATTTTTCTTCTCTAGCCGCCGCCTCCGTGGTTTCTGCTCTCCTCCCCGCCTCTTCCGGCTTTGCCGGAGGAGCGATGGCTTCCGCTCCTTCTTCC
>NW_021391320.1:0-238 GCF_001605985.2 Dendrobium catenatum
TAATTCGTTTAGGACGGTTTTTTTAAAACTTTTTAAAACAGCTTTTTAGTACAAAAATTAAAATTTTAGTGTTAGAAAGCTGTTTTAAGAAGCAATAAAAAAGTCGTCCCAAATGAAACTTAAAACTTTATTTGAGACAACTTTCTTATCATTTTCTAAAAGTAAAAAATTTTGATTTCAAGAAATTTTTGTACTAAAAAATTGATTTAAAAATAATAAAAAAGCTATCCTAAATAAA
>NW_021391321.1:0-576 GCF_001605985.2 Dendrobium catenatum
ATGAAGATAGAGAGTCAGGTGTCGATTTTACCCAAAGACAAGAGAGATACACGCTCCGGCAAAGTTGTATGGTAGTTGTGAATGAAGTGGGCAGCAACCACGAACCTCCTCGCACTTCGCCGAGATTAAATTTCCCCACAAACGTGGACATCAGTTGGTGGCTGCAGGGATTTCCGGGACAGCAGGAAGTGTGCCGAACTCTCTGGACAACAGTTTTGCCAGCACTCTTCTCCAAAATTCCAAGTCCTTCCACAAAAGCTGAAAATTTCTTTAAAGGAATCTGAAATATTTTAGATTTTCCTCTCATAAATCTGAGATGGAAAACTTCAATTCACGTGTCTAGAGGTGTAAGAAGAGCTGGGAAATCACTGGCTGCAGCTTTGGGAGGAAGCGGGTTCAGTATTATGAGGGATTCGGAGAGCTTCTAGTGGAGGAGTTCCCACGTGAACTTAATTCTTCCAATCAAAGCTTTTGAAGTAATTAATAGAGGAGCCTTGAGAGTTTCGGCCAAGAGGTGCGGCTTCAAATTGCTTCCAACAGATGGGGGAATGATTTAAGAAACAGATCCTGTAGGAA
>NW_021391322.1:0-200 GCF_001605985.2 Dendrobium catenatum
TACAATGATTATAAGTTTCAATTGTAAGGAAATGATTATATGAGGTACCTTTACTCAAACAGCTACCATTATGATGTTCAAATAAATTTCCTAACATTATCTATGTCCTTAGCTAGTCCTAATATATATTTTTCATGTTTTATCTTGATTGACTTCATTAGACCTAAATAATAGAATGAGCTTTCAATTCCTCTCTCATT
>NW_021391323.1:0-269 GCF_001605985.2 Dendrobium catenatum
GGCATATTCCATCAAATCTATTAGAATGAGAAAAGTTATATTATTCTATACAACTTTCTTCAATAACCACTTTATCTTATTTCTCTAAAAAATTGGAGATATCATTATGATCTTCTTAAAGCTTTGATTAAGAAGTAATTTCTTATTATCATTTGACTCAGGATTATATATTGGTTTTAAAAGACCTCTTAAGGTCAAATAGCCTTAATGCAGTTCATCCAGAGAAAAGTTTAGAATGGTGGGGCTCCCTATTTTTTATATTAATTTAT
>NW_021391324.1:0-203 GCF_001605985.2 Dendrobium catenatum
TGGACCTCTTAAAGTGTCAAAATTGAGTTTATAATGAAAGAAAAAATAGTTTCACGGATCCCAAAAACATCAAAATAGACTTGATTGTGTTCAAAATCGAGCTTGAAGTGGGACGAGCAGGCTATAACCAACGGAAACAGTGATGAGTGTCCAAGGTTGTGCGCATATGATGCCGTGGGGCACGCCTATGAATATGGTTGGAG
>NW_021391325.1:0-8751 GCF_001605985.2 Dendrobium catenatum
CTTGAACAATTTGAAAATCTTATTGGGCAACAATATAGAAGATCTGTATTGGAACAGAAATGCACAGAAATTGAACTAAAAGTGCAGAGGACCTGTACTCGAATAAAAATGTACAGAACTTGAACTAAAATGAACAGAGGACCTGTACAAGAACAGAGGACTTGTGGACCTAAATCAGAATCAAAATTCAAATGATTTCTAAAATTCAAGTCCAAATAAAATCAAGACAGAACTGAGGATCAAATTCAAGTGAAATGAAATCAAATTGGGACCAAAATCGAATAATTTGAACATTTAATTAAACTCAAATTCAGATCATTTGAACACAAGATTGAACTTGCAAGAACTTCAAAGGACCCTGGACAATCAAATTGAACTTGAACGAGTACTCAAATTGAACCAAACTTGAGCTCGAATGGAGTCAAAAATCAAGAGGGGAACAAGAAATCCAGATAAGAATTGCACTTGAGCCGGCCAAAGAACTTGAATCCGTTCTTGAACTCGGGCTATACGACATCAAGTGGGGACTTGTAAACTTGATGAATTCAAGTCTGAATGAAACTGAATTTGGACCAAAACACATGCAAAGATCAAAGTTTGGATCACACACGGGAAACTCAAACTACAAGACCTTGAATATAACGAACTCCTACAATAGTTCCTACGAGGTCAAATGCACCACACTTTCAAGGACAACGAGGGAGATTCAAGCATGAGTTGAACTTTGAAATCCGGTCCGATGGAATACATAGAATTGGGACTTTGGGTGAATGAACCAATCAGAGTCTAAATGCACAGTTCTCTAAATTAACAAGTTACAAGCGGGGGATGAAATCCCTGTGGACACGAAAGATGTGTTAATTCCTACAATAATCCCTACAATTGCCTGTTGATTGAGAAGGTAATATGGGAGACCAGCAATCAAAGATCCATCTTCTACAAACAATTCTCAACCATCGTGCGAGTGGCCAAGTTCCACGTGTTTTAAGTAAACTTTGTCGGCCCAGATATGAGATACTGGCAGGGTGGTTCAAGCGGCGTGTCCGCCTTTTGTTCGATGGCTCCGGGGGGGCTGGCGATTCTGTGGGCGCTTAAGTACTTGTCAAGAACAAAGATTCTTGCGAACCTGCATGGCCATGGGTTGAGTATATAAGGTGGTGCCTTGAGGATACAGATAGTTGCGCCACAGCAATGGGCTAGCATAAGAGATGTCACTGAAATACAACGCCCGTTCTATTGACCCAAAACTTCCATAGCCCTCAAGCTTTGTGAGCCAATGAGGCATGTTTTGTGCCATCCGTCAGTCCTGAATTTTTTGATAACCTTGGGTGCTCCAGCGGAGGGGCGCCTTGTTTTATAGGCATTGTTGGACCGTGGAACAACTTTACATATATCTACCGTATAACCCCAAGAGTAAAGCAAGAACAAGTCGTTTTCCTCGCTCTCTATACGGAGATGAGCTCTTTTCCCTGCTTAAGTCTTCATAGCTACTCGTCCTGAAATAATGGACCCTAATTAAACACGTAATGAAAGCTATGAAAATAAATTGCCAGTCATACCAAGACACCCCCACGACGTTTCGCAAGATATGAATATATAATATGTAAGAATACAATACAATGAACAGTATAATAAATTCAAATCTCTTAATAACTCTATTATGACGTGCTAGTAGCATGATTTACAGCTCGCGCTCGGTTACAAAACTAACAAACAATGGATGGGCTTTTGCTGCGAATCGTGAGTGAGTATCATTATTTCTGTGCGGACACCTTGTGTAACTCAGTTATGTCTTTACCATTCCCTTTATGAGTGTCGATAGATCATTAGGTGTATTTTATATCGTCATACTTTTGCAGCATAATCCTCTTATTTCTTTATTTTTTTTCTGCATACTTTTCTTCCCTATTCGTTTTCTTTATTTTCCTTCCAGTGAGTCCGATCGGTCAGTTTTCCTCTTTCTTTTTGTCTTTCTTGAGTTATACATTTCGTTTTCCACTTTAATTATTTACCCCTTTTTACCTGAGTAGGGTTCATTCGTGCGCTACTATCATTTCATTGGGTTATCATTATGTATTTTTCTTCTATTCTGGTATTTCTCTCCCGTGTGTTTCGGTCTTCGTTGCCCTCGCTCAGGACCAGTCACCTCGTTCCGGCTCCGTGTGCGCTTATAGACACGGAAAGCACCATCCTGTGATGTTGGCTCATGACACTTCGTATCCCAAAGTTACCAGGAGACAGCGCTCTGAAAGCAACACTCCAGAGATAGTTCCTTGCTTGCTTAATTCCTCTGGACAGTAGACGGGTCCTTTTTATGAATAAATCTCATATGAAATACTTAGGATCCACTCTATCTTTCACGGGTTGGGCTCCGAGGAGTTCTTCTTCAGCGTTCTGCACAGGCAAGGCACGAAGGATGGAGCAAACTTCGTGGTCTGCATTGTTTCGGGTTAGCCAGAGAGAGATTTTTCCAAGGACGTTCCTATAGGGCCGTCAGGATGACCGACCGATAGCTACTCAGCGCTTGACAGCGGTAGGTTTCTGCTCTAAACCTAGCCTAGTTTCAGTCTATGCTGGCGCTTAAAGATAGGATGAGGTCTCTCCGTTTATGCTGATTTTAAAACGAGTGTGCGACTGCTCATCCCATGTATTTCAAAAAACACCTCCTTCAGAGGGCAATTCCCTATGGAACGAGAGAGAGTCCCTATCCAAACCTTTGGCCGATGGAATCTGTTGGTTCTAGTGTATGCCATACAACCAAATCCACAAAAGTATTAAACTAGCCTGACCTATCAAAAATGAAAGGGCCCAACCATCGTAGAGCAGGGGCGGACCAGCTTCACATTCGAGGGGCTTGGAGAGCGTCATAGTACTCGAAAAAGAAGATGTGTTGAAGTACTTAAAAAATAACAATTTGTAACGATAGATCATTCCTGCAGTACCAGGGCGGCGCCCTCCATTCCTGACGGCTCAATATTACCGACAGCTTGTCTTATGGTATAATTTTGATAGAACGATAGCATTTTATGGTAATTGATTTAAGATTGTACCTAAACTTAGTCGCACGTGAGTCTGTGCGGGCCGCTTGGTTGCGCCCGCTCGCAGTGTTAGGGACGCTGTCCCTCTTCGAACGCCTCTACTATTGCTTAGGCCGTAGTCGTCATAGGGAGCGACTCACCTGTGTAATGCTGTGTAGGTCTTTAGCTAGATGTAGCCATCCTAGAATCATAGATGAGTGGAGAGTGTACCTAGGTTGCCGGCTGGCGTAAAATGAGCATGCTCTGCATAAGTACGGAGCCGTTGTGGGAATAGGCCTGATGATTTCTGGTGCTATATATATTTATGTTCACGCCGGCAAGTCTGGGGGGTCAATCCAATACCCTTAAGTGTTGGACGCATCAGTGGAGACAGCGAAAGATGTTTACGGTCATAGATAGCAGGATTTGGTGGGTGGAGAGAACGTGCGTGGGACGAAGGACAATGGCTAATTCCTATATAATCAACTTTGAACACTCTATCGAGCAAGGAAGCGCTCCTCATAGAACCAGAGGATAACCTTTAGTTTGGCTCATGCAGGATATAACCTGTAATAAACTGGCCTTCCTAGCCATTCGTCGTACATCATATATTTCTATCTTCTATACGGTAGGAGTTAGCCTAAACACCTTTTTACTCGATTTCTTCATTATGTTGAGCAAATCATGATAAAAGGACTGAAGACACATGCAACAGGACAAATAATTGATGCCGGGAAACGATACGTATTCCATGTGGAGGAATATGCAGTTCTTGTTGCAAACTATGTTCAAAAATGTCAATCACCCGCTCGCACGCGGTTGCTACTAAGATATTGACGATGTGGAAGACGAAACATTATACGAACTATCAGACTGACTCAGTCCAAAGCGTGCAAGGCATGTCTCATATAATAACCCTCGATCCTGACCGAGAGTTGTGAGGTGCCTCACACACTACAAGTGTGCAACCAATTCCTTGAGAGTGTTAAATCAAAATTTCAACTCATATAACTGTACCTTGCAGGATGACAATTAAGATATCCCGGACACTGAACGGACTCACCGTTCTGGTTGCGCTGCTAACTCCACCTACTGGGTAATTTTCTTTCAGCCCTATTCGTGGTGAGCCTTTCACTAGGGTGGCGCACTTTTTTGCAGTGCTCAGCTGTGGACCCGTAGATGTATTGAGTGGCACGCCACGCTTGGCGGGACGTGTGATAGAGGAGACCGGAGATATTTCGCCTCGGCTGTCTCGGCTCTTGCCCTTGCAGAGTGCTGTCTCATCTGAATAGAACCTGCCACGCTTTAGCTCTGGGTGGCCGTCTCGGGCACGCTAGAAAAGGCCGAGCAACGATATGTGAGGCTGACTACGGGCCGTTGGGACACCTATTGTGATCGGAATTAGATTTGCTCCCTATATCATTTGCAAAAGCGAGTTACATCTATTTTTGTGCATGTTAGGGGCCTTCAAGGCATTGGGCTAGGGTTCTTGCCTGTCACTCCTTGCTAGACATGAATGTCGCGCTTCTACGAGCCCATGCAACCCCGTTAATATGGCCTTTATATGAGACTTTCCACCCTCCCCTCGTCGAAACTTTGATACATCAACGATACCGAGTGATAGTTTATTGAGAGCCTTCACTACGAGCGCTCACCATACCTTTCACGACTGCTTTGCTTCCGCATGACCTTGCACACATAGTGATACCTCCTGTATGGTTCATAATCTACTGGCGGGGTTTTGCTAGTCTGTCAGATGGCGTCAGACGAGCACGGTTCGTCAATTCATGATCGGTAACTTGGTTGTGCAATGTGGGTCAACCCTATCAAAAGTAAAAGTAGAGAACTTCTAACTCAGAGCATCTTGGTGAACACTATGATTGCCTCTCGTAGGTGCCTAGAACTTCGATTACAAGATTAAAAAGAGATAATAAACTCTTACATTTCTATTTTCCATTTCCTTCGCGTCTTACTCTCTACTTTTCCCCTCACCCAAGGGAACCCTTCGTTTTTTCTCTTTCTCGCTCAATTGCTTTTCAACGGTTGTAAGGGTGTTTCACTGCTGATTGACGAGTAATACCCGCCCCCGTGTGTTCCTGTAGTATTCTTATATAACAATCTCCTAAAACTCTGATATGTGTCTTTCTGGCGCAACAAGCGCTCGGTCGCTTTATTTGCACGAATGCTCATTTCCAAACTTCTTCAATAGCATCCGCTATTCACTTTCTCCAGGCCGTCCCAAAATCACTCGACCATATATTGCTCAAACGCTCCTAACTGGACGATCTGATGCTGTGTGTTCCCGGCGTCCCGAGCTACCTCCGTAGTTCGACTGGTCATCAACTTCAACCACTACTTCCCGGGACGGTCGTTCGTGGCGATCAGACCACATCGAACGGTGCGCCATGATGTAGCTCTGGGCTTAATCCCTCTGCCACCTTCTGTGGTCCCATTCCGATGGTCGATGTACTAGACACGCGTCCATGGTGGTCCTTGTCGGGCGCTAGAATAAATTCATCTCTCGCAAGCTAGTTCATCTATCATGGGGCAGTCTGAACTCTGGAGCGTGTCTGATAAAGTTCTACAGTGTCCCCACTCCCTGCTGTTTCAGGCACTGCTATCACGAACTCTGGATGCTCACGAGTGTGTCAATTGTTTATATGCACCTCATACGCACACCAACATCATAATTTAGATCTTTAAAAAAATAGCTCGTGTCTCTACATATCATTCCTATATACTTGCTTTTGCCTTTTCGCAGCCAGTCGTTTCGAATGTATCATGACAGCATCACGCTTGACTGTATTTTTTGTTCTTGATCATTCTCTTCCAATCCTGTGTTTTCCTTAGACTAGATCGCTTTCGGCTTATTATAATTTCCTTCCATCTGAGCTCGTAGTTCATTGCCTTGTGCCCCTTCACAATACTGCCTTCCTGGTGCTGATGAACAGCATAAGAGAGGATTATAATCGAGAGCCATCCCCCTCCAACGCACTCCGCTATCTAGGGTTCTTGCCCTTCATCCACCGCGCCCGCCGGCGTCTCACCCCATTTCGCACAGACTCGCCTTTATTCTCATTCTCATTCTTCCCATCTTGATTTATAACTCTTGCAGCAACCTTCTCTACCAGCTGCCTCTTAGAAAAATTTAATAAAACTGAGCAGTAATACTTTTATACATAACCACGCCCATTGTATAGATGTGCGTACCATGTTCTATAATTTTTTTAATATAAAATGTTATTTTTTGTATGTCCAGTCCGAACTTTTCCTGCCTCAAGCCGCACAGCTTCGGCGTGATTCAGTCACACGGACACGCTTGTGCGTATCCACCCGACCTGCTGTGGCCTACATCCCGCTGCAACCACACCTCGCCACTAGCACCTCCCTATTTGTCGTCGCACCTCACACCGGGACCTCAACATATTGAGCCGATGACAGTCGCCTTTCGTTTGTTCTCTTCCCTAGGTCTCCACGGGGTCCTACCCCTCTTGCGCTAATCCTTCCGTGTCTGTATTAGAATATAGGACACGAGTACGTGGGGCGGTGTTATTGGGCTCCGCCGGACACCGCGTGCGCCGCTCACTTGGACTTGCTCAACAAATTCTTTTTTGGTATACCCCCGTCTGGTTTTGATAATCCGTGCTTTACTACTAGTTTTGGAGCCTCTGTAATATCATCAGTCTAATCATACTTAATCTGGCGTACCATAGACCAGTATAATCAAGACGTTTCGACCTCCCTCCCTCCGGTTGTAAGCCTGACCGGTCGTGATTTGAAAATCTTTTTAACTATCTATTGTTTTTAGTTTTTAGGCGTTTATATATCAAGGCCCCCACTATAGCTACTTAACGTGTTCTACCCCACCCGGCCCAACACTCATAACGCTCTGTGTAAAACACCGCACTAAGCAATGACTCTATAGGAACATCAAGTATTAGTACACTACGGACTACACGATCACGAGAGCAATGCTCATAACGCGCTCACCACTCACACTGGAGACCTGCCATTAGCTCTTAATCGCACAGGTTTTTTTGGGCCTTCAATACTCATTCTCTCCATCACTTCTACGAACTACCTGAGATGCACGGTCTGGACATCGGTGTTGTGCGAGGATCGTCTTCTCGGTAGCTCCTTTTATCAAACATAGTAGACATTGCACAGACTTTTGTGCTAGACTTGTCGCACAATCACGAGAGTATAATCGTAGGGTAGCATACAGAGTGAGTTTTCTTCCTTGCCACTTGTGCCCTTTTGTTTAGTGCACAAATTTCTCTGACGGCATATTTAATTGGAATTGAGAACATAGTTCTGTCTCGACACGTGGACGTATTAGATAATTGCTAGACTCGTATGTACCTTCGGTTGTGTGGTTTCTAGCCTCCGTGGGTGTTTAGGTTAGATTACGTAAAAAGATTTTAGTTTAAATTCTTAGCGACTCTTGTCAGAGTTAAGAACTATCTTTAACTTAGTTCTTCCGTAACTAACAGCTCTCTAGTCTACGCAATATATTAATGTACTCTTATAGCCGCGTTCTGCCTCTCGGTATACTCAGATGTTGTTGCTCCAATTTGCTCGCTTCTCTCATTAATCGGATCGTTCCTGTGTATTCCTATTCCTCGCATGCATTTCCAGGTCCCTGCGGGTTTGCGCTTGTAACTTAACGTTTTTTCTGCGCTCTGTGTCCTGTCTCTCGCTCGTTGACCCTCACGGTCGCCGCGTGTTGCGGGGGTATAGGTGTGGACGCACTCTGTGTTAGTCGCTTGTCGCGAAGTGTGTCTTTTCTGTGAGCTCCACTGTTGAATGCGTGATCAGCAAAGCACTTCTCTGTGAGCTACCGGGCTTCTCGGATCCCACGCCTTACTGTGTCGACTCTCATCCGCTTCGTTTGAGGGCCGCTACGAGAGGTTGTGGTGGTGCTATATTGTCAGTCACTTGAAATACTACGCAGTCGTTTTTGTCTGCTTCGTCTCGCGTGTTGCGTCGCGGTCACTCCGCGCTCGGACATGGGGCCTGCATGTTGTCTTAAAGTTGTCTGCTCATCGCTCGCGTAGCGCCTTTTCGCGTCCAATATTAGCCCTTAGACTTGTAATGTGCATAGTCTATCACCCTGCTACTTTGCAAACATTTATTTGAACGACGTAGGTGGACAGTACAGTGGCATATGTTCCAGTTCATATCGAATTACCCCTGCTATTATCGGGCACCATCACCAGGGGCGGATGTTGGATTAATTCTATGAGCAGCTTGGCAGTCGCCATACCTCCTGCTTTGGACCGGATCTCCACGTGTTTTCCCGTTATTTATTGTCCCGTGTAGCGCTTTTCTTTTCGCTGTTTGTGGGCATCCGCCTGTTTTCCTTCTCCACGTATCGCATTCTCGCGACCCTTTTGCCATCCCCAAGGCGTTTTTGGTTCTACCTTTGTTCCCCATTTTTCCCTTCTGCCCGGGGGTGTCTTTTCCTTGTCCCTCGGGTTGCCTTTGTACCCATGTTTTTCAAGCATTTTTTATCCCTGCTGTCGTCGGTGAATAAATTTTTGCACCTGTGTCCAGTGACTTCGTTATACATGTGTATAGATATAGATATATATTTTTGGTGTGTGTGAGACCCTTTGCAAGGGGACTGTTGTCCTCACTACCGCCTCTCCCGAAGGTATTTGTAGGAGACCATTTGAACATAAGTAATTGTGGGTCCACCTTTCACATTTCAGGTGGCATAGTTTGAATTTGT
>NW_021391326.1:0-202 GCF_001605985.2 Dendrobium catenatum
TTTCTAAGATCGGGTAATTAATGGGAATTTCTAAATTTCCTAATAAAGGGGTGATTTTACTGTTTTTCTCCAAACAAGCTCCAAACTGATTGGAATCACCCCCAAAGGTCAGGAATGACCAGAGAAATTGTTCCCAAGTGTTTGGAGAAGGTTTGGGATTTTTAATAATTTTTAATGAATTTTTAAGGGTAAATGGTAATTT
>NW_021391327.1:0-1096 GCF_001605985.2 Dendrobium catenatum
TACAACAGCACTATAGATGGGAGTCATAAGGAGTTTATATGCCGACGGGCAAAAAGAGTGACGACTCTTATTGATTAAAACCAACGTACGGATATCTACAACAGCAATATAGACTCTACAACAGCACTATGGATTTCTACAACAGCACTATTGATCATAGCTAGTGTTTGTGCTTGTCTAGTAAGACCATTGTATGAAATTGCATGTGTACGATATTGCATTGCATTGATTTATTGATTTCTGATTGATTTGTTGATTTTGATGGATTTATTGATAAATTTATGGATTTGCTGTATCGTACAATTTTATTGATTTCATTTATTGATTATTGAGCATGGATACAATGGATTTATCGTATTGCTTTCCTGATTAATTTTATCGACTTGATTTATAGATTATGGATTATGGATATGGATTGTATTGATTCATAGTTACCGGCACCGATATTGATATGGATTCTGTGTATTGATTCATAGATATTGACATCGACATTGACATAGATTGTATCAATTGATAGATACCGACATCGACATTGATATGGATTATGCTATTGACATATGGATACTATTGACACGACAGATCCTGACATGCTATTGATACTCTGATACATTGATTCGTCGTACCGATTATCGATTGATTGATTGAATGGATTGTTGCCGTATGGATTTGATTTATCGTAGAATAGATTTCTTTATGGAGCTGATTTGTATTGATTTCAATTGACTTGATGATTTCATTGTATGGATTTGTTTTTAGTTACTTATTGATTTGATTCGATTGTTCTATGGATTTCCCGGTTGATAGATATAATTGATTAGAAAGTGCTCTATTGATTGAGATGATTTTCCTATTGTAGCATCGTACGTCGTCATTATTGAACCGTCCTCGCTGCCGTAGTATCATACTGTATATTGATATCGAGTGAATTGTAATGAATAATTGGATTGACTGATTTGCAAGAACAATATAGATATAACGAATTGACTAGACGACACGATTGACTAGACGACACGATTGATTGAACTGATAGTATTGATTGATAGACACTGCTACGATGGATAGATATTTACTGGAAGCACTTAATGATTTGATTGCT
>NW_021391328.1:0-318 GCF_001605985.2 Dendrobium catenatum
AACCTCCACATGTAGTCCTCATGTTGTTGGAACTATTCTTAAATGTGAGTGTCAAGACAACTCTATAGTTGGTCGAATCGTTTAACCAAGTCATCGTGAGGGTACACTGGTGCAGGTGCTCGGGGTGGTGCATGTCGTCTTTGTCGAATAGGAGCTTCTGCTAGAGTAGCTTTTACTTCTTCTTTGTCAAAGTCAGATTCATCTGGCTCTGGCCCCAGATGAAATAAAATATGGAAGGATGCATCTTTATAGAAAATGGGTAGGTTATTAGGTTTACCATGATAGGTTCACTAATATTTATTTTAAAGAATGTAACCT
>NW_021391329.1:0-303 GCF_001605985.2 Dendrobium catenatum
TGGGCAGGTGCGGGGGCAACCGGCAGCTCAAGGTTAGGTAGGCCGGTAGGCAGGTGCGGGCAAGCAACATGCAGTTGGGCGGGACCGTAGGGTAGCTGGGGCAGCAAGTGGGTGGCTGGGTAGTCAAGTAACTAAAATTTTAAGTTAATTTTTTTTTTAAATTTTTGGCGGCCTTATTCCACTAGAAAACCGTTGGAAATATTTACTGCCAGAAATATTTTTCCTATGCCGGTTTTATTGGCGGAAATTTTGCCACCAGAAAATCATTGGTAAATTCCAACTCCGTCAGAAAATGATCTATTT
>NW_021391330.1:0-330 GCF_001605985.2 Dendrobium catenatum
AAATGAAATCAAATTGGGATCAAATCCAAATAAAAAATAAATAAATAAACATCCAATTGGATGCAAAGGACCGCAGGGAACATAGAACTTGAGCTCACATATTGGGCTTGTGGATTCGATAGAATTCCAACTTGAACAACACACAAAGATCTCAATGCATGCAAGTAAATAATGTATCGGACTCTTACAACAGTCTCTACGAAATCGGGAGCATCGTACCTGCAGGAATGAGATGCATTGGTATCCCTCCTACATATACTGTTGGAATCTCCTACGACAATCCCTACAAATGCCTGTTGATTGAGATGGCGATGCAGGAGACCAATGATG
>NW_021391331.1:0-201 GCF_001605985.2 Dendrobium catenatum
AAAATCCAAATTGACCAAACTCACTTGCATTCAACTCATGATAATGTCTAGTATTTATTAAAAATACTAAGATTCCATAAATGTATCAAAATCAAAAAGTCAACAAACCGGTCAACCTTAAGTCAAAATTAGTTCGAAACTTCAAACCTTCATAATAAAATGTAGAAAAATCCAATTTCAGCGTACTTACTATCTAACTGA
>NW_021391332.1:0-443 GCF_001605985.2 Dendrobium catenatum
TGCACTAAAAAAAATCAGCTTTTTAAGGGTTTTACACCTAGGCATCACGTGTGTACCCATAACATGCTCGCCGGGGCCTATGTTGGTGTATGATTACATATGCACTTCTTTATGCTTGTGTATAAATATCATAGTGCATGCGTGGGGGTATTTTTTGAAATATTTTAGCATTGCTCAGTTGCGTGAACAACTGTCAATTGAATGTGTGCAACGCTCTATGCATAAGCCCATAAAAGCCTTTTATCTGCTTATATACATGTTGTGGATTCGGTGGCTAAGGCAAAGAGAGACTGACGGGTATGGAGATCAGACGTGGGTTGGGTTTGGAATTGAAGGAATAAGGGAGCAGAAGTCGGAGAGATTGCGAACTTTTGTAAGAAGGAAGAGATAGGAAGCCTGTAGTCTTTGTGACAAGTGTGCAAGGGCCGCTGCACCGGCGCCCG
>NW_021391333.1:0-251 GCF_001605985.2 Dendrobium catenatum
AAAAAAAAAAAAAAAAAAAAAAAAAACTCTAGCAAAACATATTACCAAGTTATTTCATCAAACAGAAGTTCATTACTCCATTGAACCAACAAAATAATAATAATAATAATAATCCAGCACTCCCTACAGAAGCAACATAACTTGCCAAAACATCAAATAGTCATACCTTAGGCAGATAGGAAGACAACTTGGAATGAGCTTCTGAGCCCGGAGAGAGGGCAAAGTTGAGGAAAGCCGACAAAGTGGCAGCT
>NW_021391334.1:0-236 GCF_001605985.2 Dendrobium catenatum
CAAAATCGTCCAGGATGATGTGTTTTGCAAAAAGACGACTGCTTTAATGAGGATGCCTTAATTAGGGTTTCTACTTTTTTTAGATCGTCCAAGACGATATAAATATCATCCCGGACGATATAAATATCATCCCGGACGATGTTACCAAAAATAGAAATCTTGTAGGGCACAACAGAAAATCTTCCAAGTTACAAATCATCAGAAGCCACACTAAATACAATAGACTCAAGAAAGGA
>NW_021391335.1:0-208 GCF_001605985.2 Dendrobium catenatum
ACCCCAATGAGTTCGACAATCCAATTAGATAAGGATCATAGTGGAAAATCAGTAGATTAGAAAAAATATAGAGGAATGATTGGATCCCTTCTTTACCTGACTGCTAGTAGACCGGACATAATGTTTAGTGTGTGCCTTTGTGCCCGTTTCCAAGCCGATCCTAAAGAATCTCACTTAACGGCTGCCAAAAGAATTCTTAGATATCTAC
>NW_021391336.1:0-297 GCF_001605985.2 Dendrobium catenatum
TACACTCAACATACCACTCGTAGGCAAATACAAAAGAGTTGTGCCAAAGACGAACTCCTACGAGTTACTACAAAAGCTCATTATGTCGTGCAACTAACATTTTGTCCAAAAGGAAATGTAGGAGAGTCCTCATTCATACAACAATTCCCTTTGGATAAAAGAACTTGACATATAACAAATGAAGCAGGTTTTAATGCTGGTGGCACCTCAAATGATGGAAGAAGCTTCTACATTTGTAATATATATAACATCCCTACAAGCAATACTAGAAGAATTGCAACAAATACAACAATCTTC
>NW_021391337.1:0-843 GCF_001605985.2 Dendrobium catenatum
TGGGCTCATTTTATGCCTCTTGTCAATTTAGTGGCACACTGCGCATCTTTTTATAGATTTTTTTAATTTGGCGTCTTTGCGCTTCTTTTGTTGGCATCATTGGCCAAATTTTTTTTATTTTATTAAGCTACATTCTCTTTTATAACCTCTTAAAAAAATCTTAGTTGCCAATATATATTCTCAGATATTAAAGAATAGGAGCTGTCTCTCTAACATAAGGAAGAATTACCACAAACAGAATTAATAATCAAAAACAAGAGTAACGAGGGATCTTGATGTGAAAAAAAAACCTTAAACATTATAAATAGAAGATAGATTTGCTTAAGCAATCTTAAGAAAAGATCTCAATTTCATAAATAATATTTAATTTGAGATAGACTTTTGATTAGAAAAGAAGACTATGCCACTAAAATAGGTTAGAGAAAGAGACACAATCATAAAATATTTTTACCATCTAAGAGATTAAGAGATGAAAACCACATTGACTATAAATTTTCAAAAAAAAATAAGGGCATGGAATATGTTATCATTTCAGCGATGATTTTGAAAACTAAGTAAGAGAAAAAAAAAGCAAAAGAACGTAAAACACACCAAAAACTAAAAAATAAAAAATAAAAACAAAAGAAAGAAACTAAAAGATCAAGTTTCATGCAGTTATGTCAATCACACCCAATTTGGGCCTTAAAGAACTGAAAGTGTTGAAGGCCAGTGGTTTAGTAAAGATGTCAGCCAATTGATTTTCAGTTTTCATATGGTGTAACTCAATGTCTCCCTTAGTCACATGATCTCTGATGAAGTGATGCCAAATGTCAATGTGCTTAGTCCTTGAATGTTGGATAGGAT
>NW_021391338.1:0-245 GCF_001605985.2 Dendrobium catenatum
ATGCTTCACTGAAAGGACTGGGATGTGTCCTGATGCAGCATGGTCAAGTAATTTCTTATGCTTCGAGACAGTTGAAACCACATGAGAAGAATTACCCGACACATGATCTGGAGTTGGCTGCAGTGGTATTTGCTTTAAAGATTTGGCGTCATTACCTGTATGGCGTCAGATGTGAGATATTTACTGATCATAAGAGCCTGAAGTACAGTTTTACTCAGAAGGATCTGAATCTGAGACAGAGAAGA
>NW_021391339.1:0-242 GCF_001605985.2 Dendrobium catenatum
CTTGTAGTTCTATCCTTCAGTGGAATTACTCCTGAGTGCAAGGGGAGGGAGGTGGGCGGTTGGAGAGAGGGGAAAGTGGGAGCAGCAATAGGAGGGAGGGAAGAAATAGATGAATGGCTTGATTGCTTGCCTAATCAGTAATTGTCAATTAGGAATAGATTAATTCAATCCCAATTCGAATTTTAAATTGAACTTAATTGGGGAGTTGAATGGTGATTGATAATGGCAAGAATTAAGGAGAA
>NW_021391340.1:0-578 GCF_001605985.2 Dendrobium catenatum
AGTTTAACAAAATATCTCATCCACCTTTGTTGAATATGATGTTCTAAGAAAATTATTTTTTGATCTTCATTCTTAATACACTTCACTTGAACTAAATCCTTACTACTACTATCTCTTTGTTTGGATAACTTATACATATATCTTTTTCCCTCCTTAGTATCTAATATATTATATAAATCATTAAAAAAAAAGCTCTTTGTATCGTAAATAGCTTTCTTAGATTCCTTACGAGCCTCTTTATATCTTTTCCAATTATCAGAATTTTTTCATCTAAACAAATTTTTAAAACAAATCTTCTTATATTTTATCTTTTCTTGCACATTGGAAACTTCAAGCATATCTTTTGCAATATTCTTAATATCACAAGTCATTTTTTCTCATATAATATTGGCATCCTCATATACAGATAGAATTTTAAGATCTAAAATCTCACTTTCAAAAATACTTTTATTAATATTCTTTAAACGCCCCCATCTAATCCTAAAAAATTATTTTATTTTATTTTTTTGCCTCTTTGTCTTAAAGTCCAAAACTAAAAATCGATGTTTGGTACTTAAATTTTCACTCGGAATAAATTT
>NW_021391341.1:0-313 GCF_001605985.2 Dendrobium catenatum
TTCCGCATTTTATATTATGATATAAAAATTCCTACAAAGACATGTTTAGTTCTACAATAAAATATTATATTAGCGAGCATTTTGACCATACGCAGCATTCTTAGACATTTGTGTTTGTAATTTTAACATGTTTATTGGAGCACATGCATGGGTTTATTTTCAAATGTATTTTTAGTATTATCGTAGGTTGTCGCCTTCTGTCCGCTTGTAGAAGTAGGGTTGCAAATCCAGTGGCGTAAAAGCTTTTTAGCTTCAGTTCTTTCATTTATAAGAGAGGTATTGTTTAGTTCACTTTGATTCTTTAAAGTGTCAT
>NW_021391342.1:0-544 GCF_001605985.2 Dendrobium catenatum
AGCTCGTCGAACGTTTGGTTCGCTTGCAGCCCTAAGCGCGGAGTAGATAATGATTTTGTGAATATGTCCACAATCTGATCTTTAGTAGAGATTGGAGCAATCTGAATAGCTTGAGCTTGAATGTGATCCTTGATAAAGTGATGATCTATCTCAATGTGCTTGGCCCGCGCATGAAAGACTGGATTATTGGCCAAGGCTATAGCCGAAGTGCTGTCACAATATAGCGTTGTAGGATTGGGTAGAGAAATGTGGAAGTCCTGGAGCAGACGCCGGAGCCATAGAATATCCACTAGGCCGTGGCTAGTGATCTGTACTCTGCTTCAGTTGACGATCGTGCCACAGTATGATGCTTCTTTACGCTCCATGATATAAGGGTGTTGTCGAGGAATGTGCAGTAGCCGGAGGTGGATCGACGGGTGTTTTTGTCGCCGGCCCAATCGGCATCTGAGTAGGATTGTAGAATCATTGGTCCCTGAAAAATTGGTAAGCCAAATGAGATAGTACCCCTAATATATCTGAGTAAACGAAAAAGGAGATTGAAATG
>NW_021391343.1:0-204 GCF_001605985.2 Dendrobium catenatum
GCAGATTCTCCACTCAACGATGAATTGCTAGATGAACAAACACTTGAAGTGGAAGAAGGAGAAAATCTGCAAGAATGGGAGATCTATTTCAACGGAGCTTCATCAATAAAACTAGCAAGACCACTTAAGTTTCTGACAATCCAAGTGGGCTTTGGTCCTATATTCATTACACCATAAAAATGAATACTCCGATATTCCTATAGC
>NW_021391344.1:0-297 GCF_001605985.2 Dendrobium catenatum
AAAGAACACAAACCCTCCATTTTAAAATGATTAATTATAATAGCATGGTAAACAAAGATTAGATTTCATTCTACAACATTTGCATCTAGAGCATGCCTTCTACATGCCCTAACTAATCCAACTAAACCCAACACCATCACCCCAAAAAATTTAGCAAAAGATTTTAAAACCAATTTGAAATGTATAAAACCTCATTGATTGAAATATCTACATTATATCACATCAGACAACATATGCCCAATTCACTAAGTAAACCCCAACAAGTAAATTGGGTGTTCTAAATTCCCAATTATATAC
>NW_021391345.1:0-200 GCF_001605985.2 Dendrobium catenatum
CGAACAGTTCCAGGAGCTCTTAGTGAATACAACGGGTCACCTACAAATACCTTCAGGAGGTCGTAGTGAGTATAACAATCCCCTGCAAATGGCTACAAATAGCTTGTGGATAACAACAGTGGATATATCGTAGGCACGATGAACCACTGTGGGCACAAGTATAAATATCACCTACAGCAACGGTGATCAAAATCTCCAAG
>NW_021391346.1:0-681 GCF_001605985.2 Dendrobium catenatum
AATAACAGATAAAATAATAATCAATGAAAAGCGGTTCTAAAACATTCATTATTTGGCATCATCAAAATCTCAAACTCGGGGTCATGGGTTGCAACAAATACTGGAATGAAAACTATTATTATACGCAAACTCTATCAAAGGGATATGATCTTCTCAGCTTCCTCCAAAATCCAAGACACATAACCTCGGAAGATCTTTCAGTACCTAAATAGTCCTCTCAGACTGTTCGTTAGTCTGTAGATGAAAAGTCATACTGAAATGCAACTTCGTACCCAATCCTTGCAGAATACCCTTCCAAAGTCTGGAAGTAAACTGTCCATCTCGATCAGATACAATCACTTTAGGCACACCATGTAATCTGATAATCTCCTTCACATATACATGTGCCAACTTATCCACCGGATTTGTCTGCCTGATCGGAAGAAAATGTGAAGACTTCGTCAATCGATCCACAATCACCCAAATGGCATCGTTCCCTTGTCTTGATCGAAGAAAACCCATAGCAAAATCCATCGTTACCTCGTCCCACTTCCACTCAGGGATAGGCAACGACTGCAAAAGACCTCCTGGTCACTGATGCTCTGCCTTCACTAACTAACAGGATTCACATTTCAAAACAAAGTCTGCTACATCCTTTTTATTCCAGGCCACCAGAACAAACTCTTCATATCTCCGTACATC
>NW_021391347.1:0-563 GCF_001605985.2 Dendrobium catenatum
ACTATGGACCAACTAGCTGACCGATTTCCAATTAAATTAGAACAGATTGATTCGATCTGATTTTCAAAATTGCCCACATCATCCACTCTCTCATCACAATTTATCAAAATGTATTTATATGATTTACATTTTTATTAATTGTTTTGGAATATATTGAGCCTTTTAATTTATTGATTGATTAAAGTTTGTTAACATAAAATAAGAAAAAATATACTTCTGCTCTTAATATTAAAAAAATAATTAAAAAAAAATAAAAAAAGCATTGACACGGACGTTAGCATACGACCGTTCCACCGCCTCCCCCAATATCCGCCCCGCCAAACACGCGGATTCCTGCCGAACCCCTTCCTCCTTTGCGTGCGTGCGCTCGCTTCGTTCCAACCCTCTCTCTCTCTCTCCAAACAGCTTTTAATAAAGCGCGAGAGACGTGGCGGAGCAGAGTCGGCACGGCCTCCGATGGCCCCACATACGTCGCCGACGCTCACCGCACTCTGCAACCACGCGGGACCCACACTTCGGCGCCAGTCACGCATCCGTACTACGCGGGTCCCACGCTGTTCGCC
>NW_021391348.1:0-359 GCF_001605985.2 Dendrobium catenatum
TACATGATTATGAATTGTTTCGCATGAAACCAAATGAATCCATTTCTGATATATACACAAGATTCACATAAATTGTCACCTCTTTGCATGCACTTGGTAAGGAACTAACGAATACTGAAATGGTTAATAAGATTCTTCCTTGTTTACCTACTGCTTATGATGCTAAAATTACTACAATTATAGAGTCTAAAGATCTAAAAATGTATTCTATCGACAATCTTCTTGCTTCACTCATTGCTTACGAGCAAGGGGTTAGTCAAAGAAAGATTGATTCCGATGAACCACAAAAGGAGAAGAATATAGCACTAAAAGTAGAAGAGTTTGAGAGTGAACACTCACAACCTGAGGATGAAGACGAT
>NW_021391349.1:0-242 GCF_001605985.2 Dendrobium catenatum
TCTTCTTCCAATTTATCGACGATTATGACTAAGACTCTAAGAAGAAATAAAAATCGTCGTATAAAAAGGAGAATGGAAAAACTAGGAAGATCAAAGAAAAACGAGCTTATCCCTCCAACCTCTCCACATCTTAGTGGTAGTAGGTTCCATCTTCTCTCTGCTGCTGATGGAGAAGAAGATGCGAGGTTGATTGCTCGATCAACCTCTACTGCTGTTAGAAAGTCTGTCACTGAGCCAACAAA
>NW_021391350.1:0-201 GCF_001605985.2 Dendrobium catenatum
ACAACTTAGTGACACGTTTTCCTAGATTTAGATTTTTATTTTCTTAATTCACTAATAATTAACCAATCAATTCTAATCTAATTCTTAACAATCTATTAAAACACTTAATTCTTAATTAAGTTTTAATTAACATTCATAATCATTAAATCATAATTTTAAATCATAAACCTAAATCAAATCTAATTAAATTAATAATTAACC
>NW_021391351.1:0-205 GCF_001605985.2 Dendrobium catenatum
TTTCGGGGATTGCAACTATGATGAAATAGAATACCTATGGTATTTGTTAAGTGTAGCTTTAGTTCATATGGTGGTTAAGAGTAATTGAAACAAATGTTTTATAAGAGGTGGTTTCCTTATATATATTAATATTTGGCATTGTTAGATTTTCACATGATTCATAAATAACTTGTCTCGTTCTTAATGTTAGAAAACTATTACATTA
>NW_021391352.1:0-361 GCF_001605985.2 Dendrobium catenatum
TTGCTAAGTCTTTACATAATCGATAATAGGTACAATAGAATTTAATAAACATAATTTCGACGGATTTTAAGATGTTCGAAAAGTGATTTATGATTTTTGGAGAAATTTTCATCTCATCTTTTTGAAAAATTGGGTGTTACAACACCATGCTAGCAAATGTTAGAATATTTGTGACAATATAGGAAGAGTTGATCGTGTTTATGTTGTACAAAAATATCACAACAACAACAAGAAGCTTTTGTCCCACTATGTGGGGTTGGTTACATGAATCCTTTTTCACCATTGTGTCCGGTTAAAAGTCATTAACACACTAGTGATGTTAGATTTTTTTATGGAATTTATAAAAAAATGAAAATATCAT
>NW_021391353.1:0-905 GCF_001605985.2 Dendrobium catenatum
TGGCCGATATTTTATAGTCCAGGCCGATCCACCAGGCAGATATCCAAAAATAAGAATTTTCTAAGTAGATATGGTGGCAGATTCTTTCTGAATTGAGCCTATCATCCTGGTCGATACAAAGTCATCCAGCACGATGTGTTTTGCGTAATGACGACTGTTTTAGTGAGGATGCCCTAATTAGGATTTCTGCTTTTGAACATATCATCCAGACCGATATAAATATAGTCCTGGACGATGTTTCCAAAAACATAAACTCTTAGGGAACTGTCAAAAACTCTTATATGTTACAAAGCATCAGGAGCCACAACAAATACAATAGACTCAAGAAAGAAAAAAGTTAACAAACTGACTCTCTTGAGCTGGTTCCAAATTGCAGTCCGATCGTGTGAACCTGAAATGTCAGTACATAAGGCAGTCGTAGAGAAATAAAAATGTTTGCTATCATCAAAATCATAAACCATTGATCCGCAATAATCTCCCCCTTTTTGATGATGGCAAACAATTCAATTGAATTTTCAAAAAAAAAAAGTTCTCCTAATCTCCCCCTCACTAGAATAAACCCTTTTAAAAAATAGGGAAGATAAAAATATTTTTATTGTTTTTAATTTTTTGAAAATAATATACAAACACGATAACAGTATAAAAATTCAACATTACGTTTTTCCCCTTTGACATTATCAAAAAGAGAGGAGGCACAAACAAAAACAAAACGTCCAAAAGATAAAAACATTCTTTGATCTAGTGAAAAACAAAATATTCTTAAAATAAGAAAGTTACCTCTATGTTTTAATCAAAAATTTAATAGAATTGGATTGACAACGCATAGCCCAGAAAAGGTTAGAAATCCAGAATTTGATCATCCTAACTAAAGTTATTTTAAAAGGCTCAAAAACTTTTTAATTAAA
>NW_021391354.1:0-212 GCF_001605985.2 Dendrobium catenatum
GTAGGGAATTAACTAATACTGAAATAGTTAATAAAATACTTCGATGTTTACCTACTGCTTATGATGCTAAAATTACTGCAATTACAGAATCTAGAGATCTTAACATTTACTCCATTGACAATCTTCTTGGTTCACTTATTGCTTATGAGCAATGAGTAAGTCAAAGAAAGATTGATGAAGGTGAACCATGAAAGGAGAAAAATATTACACTA
>NW_021391355.1:0-327 GCF_001605985.2 Dendrobium catenatum
TAAACGGAAAAATTGTCTCAAATGAAGGCTTCATTTGTGATAATTTTTTTGCTGCTTTCTAAACAACTTTCTTTAAAAAAATTTTTACTAAAAAATCGTTTTAAAAAACAGTAAGAAAGTTAACCCAAATAAAGCCGAAGTCTTAAAGAATCCACCCACATCAATTTTATCCGAGTAATATTTAGTGTAGCCACTCAAGAGGTTAGCCTGTTTTCCTTTATTAGGCTGCAATCAACCAAGAACTTTTTTGTCCTTCATTCCAGCTGTAAAACTGACTTTCCATACCCATTAAGGCTTCGTTTGGGACGGCTTTTTTATTGCTTTTTA
>NW_021391356.1:0-202 GCF_001605985.2 Dendrobium catenatum
ACACGCTCGTCGGGGCCCTTGCGGGTGTTTGGGCGGCATTTTAGAATTGAACCCTGTCCACTCCTTTTTACCATTTTTGGAGGATTGGGTTCAAATTTAATAACCCGCGCAGCATCCCTAGACGTCACGTGTGTACCAATAATACGCTCGTCGGGGCCCTTGCGTGTTGAAATTATACTTTCCCCTTTAGTGTACCTATATG
>NW_021391357.1:0-208 GCF_001605985.2 Dendrobium catenatum
ATCTTTGCCCTTCTGGGCTCTTTTGGGATGGCCGGAAATGCGTCTTCCTCCTCCTGGGGGAAGATTTCTGAGCCTATTCCGCAAAAGAGCAAGGGATTTTTCAACCTCGTGGATGATTCTCCGGCATCTCCTCCGAGATCTAGATCTTTCAAAGAGGTATACCTTATTGTCGTACTAGCCGGTAAAGCTTCAGCAGGTGATGATCTGC
>NW_021391358.1:0-340 GCF_001605985.2 Dendrobium catenatum
ATGTACTGACTGGATGATGGACACGGGAACACATATCTTTGGCATGGACTCCTCTCAAGTAAGTGCCATGGGTGAGTCCTAAGGGGTGAGAGCCTTGTGCGAATTTTTGGTATTTGACATATAGGGTGAGACCTTGTGAATGGGAGACGAGTCCATGTTCCTGAGAGGTGAGTCCCTTGGATTGAAGTGATTGTGAATTAGGGATGAGTCTATTCAATGAAGTCATGATCATGGGTTATTAATGTGTGTGTTTTCTATAGCTTGATTGAGGACATTTGCAATAGGTGTATGACCTTGATCTCGATTTGTTACTGAGGGTGAGTAGGTTCTGTTGAGACGA
>NW_021391359.1:0-231 GCF_001605985.2 Dendrobium catenatum
AAATCTTTAATTGAACTGAAGTACTATTTTTATATATCAAAACAAATTTTTGAGTAGATACATTTTGCATCTTTTTTAAAATCACCAGAAAATTTTTTTCAGAATATACTCAAAATGTTCATAATATTAATCTCTATAACATCTATCTTATGCATACTTTAAGCCCTTCTAAGTATATCTGCAACAAAATGGAAATTATTTTTAACAAGTTTCTTTGGGGTTGTAAAGGTG
>NW_021391360.1:0-203 GCF_001605985.2 Dendrobium catenatum
GAAGGGGCAATTTCCACATTACCCGGAAAGGATCTTTGGCAAGTTACAGAGAATACTGAAAATGTTGGTGTACCTAGTACTTGTAGACCAAGAGGAAGTCCTAGGAAAAAAAGATTGTTAAATTTCTTGGAGCAGGATAAGAGGTCACATAGGTGTGGCAGATGTGGTTTGTGGGGGCATCATAGGAGTACTTGCAAAAATCC
>NW_021391361.1:0-205 GCF_001605985.2 Dendrobium catenatum
TTCATATCTCAAAATATCCATACACAATACTCAGGAATTATACTATAACCACAAGTACTGCAATCTATCCTGTTCTAAGTACAAAAGAATCAAAGTCATCAAAAGAACTAAAAACCTGTAGATCCAGATCAACTCCTATCTTCAGCTCCCTTGCCCTGACCTAAAAATGTCAACCACATATAATGAGCTTTATAAAGCCCAGCAG
>NW_021391362.1:0-319 GCF_001605985.2 Dendrobium catenatum
GTTGAATCCACCCTTGATAATCATAATTTTTATTTGACTATTATTTTTTTGTTATTTAAAAAAAATTACATTAAGAAGCTACTTTATACAAGAGCTTTAAAAAATTATTTTTTTCTACTGCTGTTTTATAAAACATCAAGAAAATAGTCTCAAATAAAACCTAAATTAAAGAAATATCACTATAAAATATTATCGAGCAAAATAATAATAAAATCTTAAAAAATAGATAAATTCACCTAAAAATCTCATATTTTATTGATGGTTTTGATAATTTTACGGTCATTCAAGTATACTAGAAATAGAAAAAGAAGCTATTACC
>NW_021391363.1:0-251 GCF_001605985.2 Dendrobium catenatum
ATATATATATATATATGAGAGAGATAGAGAGGGCGGCTAATGCATAAGATAGAGAATTTGAATTTGATTTATGTTACGAAACTTCTTATTAGGAGAAATTGTATTTAAAGAAGATGAAAGGCTAGGATTAAGGCATGCATAATTTGAGTTATTCTCTTGGAGTTCTCTTAGGATTTTGGGCTCTAGATTCATCATTTAGAGATTGGGAGAGAACGATCATCCTCTTGAATTGAGGATCAACTGTATCTTTA
>NW_021391364.1:0-666 GCF_001605985.2 Dendrobium catenatum
TTATGGAGGGAGATAGGAATACCAAATTTTATCATGCAATTGCTAATAAGAATAAAAATAGAAGTAAAATTCATAAAATTATTAATAGTGATGGCACTATTTTGGAACAAGATGAGGAGATATGTAAGTCGGGTGTTGATTTCTTTGTTAATATGTCTATTAAACATACTAATACCACGCCTGTTCCTGATAATTCTATTATTCCTAATCTTATTAGTGAAGATGATAATAATATGCTTTGTCATTTTCCTTCTGATATTGAAATTTGTGATGTTATTAAGGATATGAATGCTGAGGCTACTGCTGGTCCGGATGGCTTTACTACCAAATTTTTCCAAAGTTCTTGGGAGGTGGTGAAGGAGGATGTTATTAATGTTGTATTGGACTTCTTTGGTGGTAACCCCTACCCGAGATTCTTTTCTTCTTCTAATATTGCTCTTATTCCTAAAAAAGAGGGAGCTAATGCTTGGACTGATTTTAGACCTATAAGTTTGTGTACCTTTTTTAATAAACTGAATTCAAAAATTCTGGCTAATAGATTGTCGAAGATTTTGCCTATGATTATATCTTTGAATCAAACTGATTTCGTTAAAGGTCGTAGTATTAGTGATAATGTCTTACTTGCTCAGGAGCTTACTCATGATATTAATACGAAAGTTAATGGTG
>NW_021391365.1:0-215 GCF_001605985.2 Dendrobium catenatum
AAAGAAGAACAATAATGCAAATTAAGAGGCTCAATATTATATTATAAAACCTAAGTAAAATCACTAATAACTTCAATTTTAACCGAATCTTTCTAGAAAACCCAAATCTTGTTAGCCACATTAGAAAAAAGTTGATTAAAACCCAAGAGCTGAGAGGTGTTCAATAATCTAAATGCTGAAATAAGAGGCTCAAGAAGCACAAGAATAGAAAGGTT
>NW_021391366.1:0-438 GCF_001605985.2 Dendrobium catenatum
TCGCTACACCAACTGACATGGGGCAAAATGTCAAAATCTGGACTCATATTTGAAATCAAAATTAAACTTACGCTTGAGGTAGAAATCAAGTTTAAGCTTAAGGTTTAAATTTTATTCGTAATCAAAGTTTGATTCGAATTTTAACTTGAGGTTGTATTTGGATGGATCTCCTTTAAATTTTGAAACTGAAGACATTGAATTTCACTCAAATGTAGAGGTTTACAAAATTATAGGAGAATCCTAAGAAATTAGACCTGACTCTTTCACCCCACCAAAGGGTTTGGGGGTAAAATGTCAAAGCCTAGATTTGACCAGAGAAATTTGGAATTGCATTGTATGTGTTCAACTACAACAGTATGTCATAGAAGACACATAACAACGACAATTGAAATTGGTTTGATTGATTTTCCTATATTTTTTGAAACACAAAATGTTGAG
>NW_021391367.1:0-288 GCF_001605985.2 Dendrobium catenatum
CCGCTATTCGATGATCCCTAATTGAAGATATTATTTTATGTGTAGTCCGAATGCATGAAACTCTACATCCGGAATGTGAGTGTACGCATTATGTAAACATTATGTATATTTGTACATAATATGTGTACACTCATATTCAGAACATTACTCTACGTCTGGACTCCGCACAGAATAATTTCTCCCTTGATTGAATCCTCCTTATTCGTCCACAAATAATTATACTTCATATGATATATGTAAATACAAAGACTAAGGCTTCGTTTGGGACGGCTTTTTTATTGCTTTCTA
>NW_021391368.1:0-301 GCF_001605985.2 Dendrobium catenatum
CTAGCAATACTAATTAATAATAAAAAAGACTAATTATACTAACTAACAACAAATACTAATAATAAAAAGGAAAACTAACACATGGATTTCTATGAGAAAAAAAAGACCTTAGTAAGGAGTTGGGCTGATTTTGGGTGGAGGATCTCTGGATCAGCACTGGGACAAGAGCTTCGGCCTCAGCAGTAGATCAGAAAGGTGCTAAGTGTTCAGCTAGGTCTGGCTTGATCAGCCTTGAGAAGGAAGAGGATTGAAGTTAGCTAGATTCAGCGGGCAAGATGTTTAATGAAGTAGAGGCTCGAAT
>NW_021391369.1:0-272 GCF_001605985.2 Dendrobium catenatum
GCCACAGAAAAATGAACCCATAATGGGACCATTGATGGAGACCAATTATTTTCTTATGCCAATATACAGAAGCAAAGTCCACTTCAATACTAACTCAGACCACAGAATTCAAAGGCAAAACAATGGGCTGCAAGAAATCCTTCCTGGATATTTAAGATTTTGTTTTGGACAATTTTTATTATTTTTTAACAAATTTTTAATATAAAAGTTTTTAAAAAATAAATAATAATCAAAAGTTATTTCAAATAAACTAAGGTTTCATTTGGGATGAT
>NW_021391370.1:0-220 GCF_001605985.2 Dendrobium catenatum
ATCCCTGAAAGGTGGGAGGAATCTTTAATCGTCCTTCGGTTGGCGACAAACTGTTCGACGAACAGTTTGGCCAATTTAACGAATATCGAGATGGATCGGGCAGGCAGTGAGTAGAACCATGTTCGGGCTTGCCCTTTAAGGGTGGCAGGAAAAACTTGACAGAGCAAAGCATCCGGGGCCTGCTGGATATGCATAATAGTGCGGTAGTGGTCGATATGCT
>NW_021391371.1:0-210 GCF_001605985.2 Dendrobium catenatum
TGTAACAAACGTATTTATGTTAATTTATAAATGAATCAATTGCCTTAAATCCGGAATTACGTTGGCAAATAGTTTTATAGGATTTAATATGATTTAAAAACTATTTTGTAGAACAATTTTCAGAATTTAAAATACCCAAGACTTATTAAATCATGAATTTATTGGATTTACTAAATGCTACTAAAATTAAATCTTACTTTTGCCAAATAG
>NW_021391372.1:0-236 GCF_001605985.2 Dendrobium catenatum
ATGATAAAAATATAATTTTTATTTATAATTAAATATCTTAAAAGTTTAAACTATTTACCTTTTATATTTCAGAATTTAACCGCGTAATTATTGTTTTATGAAACATTTCCGACAGCAGAGAGATAGAGTTTATCTTTCAAACTTTGCACGAATATTCATCACACAGATAGATAATAGAAAGATATGCAATATTCATAAGAGACTAAAATTTTTACGTGGAAAATCATGAAAATGGG
>NW_021391373.1:0-303 GCF_001605985.2 Dendrobium catenatum
TTTTGAACATCCTTTGGCTGCTGCCTTGACCTGAGAAGGCCTTGAAGAGAGAAAGAGATAGAGGGAGAGAGAGAGAGGATCTTGTGAGGGGGAGCTTGTGAGGGGATTCAAAAGGGTTGCTTCAAGGATATCTCTGCTTCTTCTTCGTCTAGAGTTTCTTTTTCATGGAATGGTCGGTAGAGGTAAGGAGTCAGCATCTGGTTGTTGGTTCTCGGCCAGCTTCAGGGGGAAGCAAAAGGAGATAGGTTCTCTACCTTGCCGGGGTGGCAAAAAGGAGGTTCTTGTAAAGGCTTCTCTGCCTAG
>NW_021391374.1:0-996 GCF_001605985.2 Dendrobium catenatum
ATATCACCCTGAAATGAAGCTAGATGATGTCTAATCGACCCGGATGATCTGGAGATCGTCCAGGATGATTTGACCATGTAATTGCTTTCCTTAAATTCCAGAGAAATTTTAGAAAAATTGACCTAGATCGTCCTGGATGATATTTTATAGTCCCGGACGATCCTCTGGATGATGTCCAAAAATAGGTTATTTATAAATAGATCTGGCGGCAGATTCTTGCTGAAATGAGCCTATCGTCCTGGCCTATACAAAATTGTCTAGGACGATGTGTTTCAAAAACTTGTAAAAGATTCCTATACGATAAATAAAATGTAGGGAGATAAAAAATTTTGTTTCAAAAACCAATTTAAAAGATGAAAAAGATTTTAAATCAAAAGTAAGATATCCTCCTTTTAGAAAACAGAGATTGAGAGTTAAAAATAAATGAGTTTCCTTCCTTTGACTGTTTTAGAGAAGTTAAACACAACTTACCAAAGATTTCAAAAAAAATAGGAAGTAGATTTTTCATTTTTAAAAAAAGTGAATGTGTGTGTTGATGAGAGAAAAAATTTAACGAAAACAAAAACACAAAAAAAAAATAATAAAAAAATAAAAAAATAAAAAAACAAAAACAAAAAAGAAAGACACAAATAAGGCATTTAACAATTATCTCTTTCTTGGTCCGATGCTTCAGAGATCAGATCTGCCCATGAGATTTTTTGCTTTTCATTATTTCCCCTCTTTAAATTCGCCTTACCCTTTTCTTTTGCATGAGGAATTCTTAAATTAGGGCACTCATTTTTCATATGTCCAGGTTTCCTGCATCGAAAACAAATAACGTTAGAGGAAACATTAACATCCTTACCATTTTTATCTTTTTTCCATTTTTGCTTATACTTTGGTGAGCTTTGTGATCTGCTTGATAAGTCATTGCTATCATCACCAACTAAGCTTCTTCTTTCCGTATCTTCAGCTTTTAAAACGATTGTTTCACCTGCATCCAAAAGTCTTTGACCC
>NW_021391375.1:0-394 GCF_001605985.2 Dendrobium catenatum
ACCCTAAATGAAAATAAAGATTTATGTTTTTATCGATGTATTAGTATAACTGAAATTAGAGAGGCTTTAAAGAAAATGAATAATGAAAAAGCTGTTGGACCTGATGATATTCCAATAGAGGTGTGGAAATACTTAGGAGATGAAGGAATTTCATGGCTTCTAAACTTTTTAATACTATTTTTAAAACTTAAAAGAAGGCAGATGAGTGAAGAATGAGTGTGTTAATTCCTATTTTTAAGAATAAAGGTGATGCACAAGATTATTTGTGTGAATTATAGAGGTATTAAGTTAATGTGTCATACTTTAAAATTATGGGAGCGAGTATGGAGCATAGGCTGAGGTGTGATACTGATGTTTCTCAAAATCAATTTGGATTCATGCCGGGTAAGTCGAC
>NW_021391376.1:0-306 GCF_001605985.2 Dendrobium catenatum
GTGTTGAAGCTTGGGAATAATGTGGCCAACAATGTTAGTAATATGGAAGGTGATGTTTTCTTCAGTGAAGAGGTTTTACCTCTTTCTAGGGAGCACTCTGGTATGTTGAATGAAAGTAATTTACCATTGAATGAGCAATACCATAGTGATGTTTTTATTGATATTGAGGATAAGAATTTAATGGCTTAATGCATTGCTAGAGATGATAATGATATTAGTTTCACCAAAGGTCATGGTAAGAGAGGTAGCGAACCTAAAACTTTATTTTTGAACTCTCCTCATCCTACCCGCTCAAATACTTCCCAT
>NW_021391377.1:0-265 GCF_001605985.2 Dendrobium catenatum
TATAATTGGTTTCTCCTCTACCTTCTCCTTGCTAGGATTGACTTTGAGTTTGGAGCAACCATTCTTGATATGACCTAGTTTCCTGCATTCATAACAAATCACTTCATTAGAAATCTATCCATTTCTGTTAAACTTACCTCTATTTCATTGCTGGCGTCTCTTCAGCTTCCTCTTTAAAAAGCTTATGAATTGTCTAGTCATCAATGCAATATCGTCTTCATCCTCAATTTGTGAGTGTTCACTCTCTGACTCTTCCACTTTCAGT
>NW_021391378.1:0-235 GCF_001605985.2 Dendrobium catenatum
CAGAATCTGATTTAGAAATTTGATAGACTAGAGACTCGTGTTGATCAAAGATTTGATCAACTTGATGCTCAACTTATGCAGCAGCAACAAGACATTGGTAGCATTGGAAATGAAGTACATAAAATTAATACCAATGTTATGTTGATGGCCTCCTACTTCAACCTTTTTGGTGGCATTCCTCCTCCTCCTCCTCCAGATGAATAGAGAATGAGAGATGATTTTGTTTTTGTTATAC
>NW_021391379.1:0-318 GCF_001605985.2 Dendrobium catenatum
CTAAAATATATAGTATTGTTGCGTGTTAGAAAATACGCGGCGGTAGAGTTTATAAATTCGCGTCCGAGCGTTGCACGAATATTCAGCACACAAACAGAAATCAACACCAAGATTTTTACGTGGAAAATCCGAAAGAGGGAAAAAATTACAGGGCCTCGCCCAGTTGTAAAGTTCCACTAGTGTTTGTTTAAAGTACAAAGGTTGATCTGTCTTACAAATCAAGACGATCAGTTTACAATCAACTTCTCACAAAGTTACAAAGTTCTGCAAATTCCCGGCGCTTCCCGAAAATCCGGCAGAGTTCCGGCGTCTTCAGGC
>NW_021391380.1:0-438 GCF_001605985.2 Dendrobium catenatum
TCAGTTCTTTAGGATGACTCGAAGTGTTGCAACCCATGACCCCGAGTTTGAGATTTTGATGATGCCAAATAATGAGTGTTTTGGAATAAATTTTCATTGAATATTATTTTATTTGTTATTGTCCTTGAGTACTAACATTTCAGGAAGATCACAAGTGACTCAGGACGAAAGGAAGACTCAAGAATGGGTAGATTACGAGTATGAGTCTGACATTGTATTTTTCTATTTATTTTATTTTTACTTTATTGAGTCTGGCCACAAAATGCATAAGAGTAAGAGCAACCATGCACACACACAGGGGGAGAGTTTGTTTTTAAAATCAAAATGTAATAGAATTTCTTCTCTAGAGATCGTACTGTACGATTTTAATTCGTACCGTACGATCCAAGCAATTTGGACATTTCTGTGAATAGATCGTACTGTACGAATATTTTCGTA
>NW_021391381.1:0-541 GCF_001605985.2 Dendrobium catenatum
ATCACAACAATTTGTCGATGATGCAAGATTTTATGATGGCTCTATCCTAGGAATCAAGGAGTGGTTAAAGAAACCAAATCAAATGCAATTGAATATGCTTACAAGAAAAATAAAAATCTACATGAATGCTAATGATGTATGAAACATATATATATAAGAAGACTGATTTTATTAATATTGAATTTATCGGTTACATCCCAGAATTTGCAATAAAATAAAGGTGGTCAGGTTCCACCTGTTGACCTCCTTTTCGGCATCGGTCACTTACACTATCTTGTCTTGCATTTTGTAGAATTATCCACTCTCTTGTATGTTGCATTGCTTTGTGTTTGGTGAAGGGTCAAATCGTGTATTTTATCTCGACCCGTCGTCGGCCTTAGGATTACTCCTTTTTGATCACATGTTGTCCTCTATTTTATTCTAAAATGCATGTGGTCGGGTCGTCGTCGATTCGACGTGATTTCACACATTTGGACCTTTATCACACATGTTTGTTTCAAGCACAATATCTTTTGATCTAGGTCTTGTTTTGATAAAGAGA
>NW_021391382.1:0-322 GCF_001605985.2 Dendrobium catenatum
TCAGAGCAGGTCGAGTCTCCGGACATGACAACGAGTCGAGCTCGAGCTCGGATTTTGAACTTGACTCGAGTCCGAGCTCGAGCTAGAGCTTGGATTTTGATAGTCGAGCTCAACTCAAACATTCCTTGGCTTGAGCTCAACTAGACGGGATGGACTACCTACAGCTTCTGTTTGGAGCAACCCTGCACTTTCAAATGACACGTCATTGATTATCATGCTATAGTTAGAAAAAGGATATAGCGTTGTACTTTCATTTCAACACCAACAAACACAAGTTTTGGGTTCCTGCTTAGCTCTCGAAAAGAGTAATGGATAAAGGTAC
>NW_021391383.1:0-203 GCF_001605985.2 Dendrobium catenatum
CTTGATTAAGTGTCACAACGAAATTCACACAAAATTTGGGATTTCATATTTGCTAACTTGTACATTATCCATGGTTTTCATGAATGCACAAAATACGTTTTTAGATGGATTTCAAATTCATGGCACACTTCTTGTAGGATTTCACACGAATCTCCAAAGATTCATGTCGCAAATCCTAGGATTAGTAAAGCTTTTAGAAATCC
>NW_021391384.1:0-1344 GCF_001605985.2 Dendrobium catenatum
TATATATATATATATATATATATGCACATAAAATTATGTGAAGTACAATTAAACAACAAAGCCGTACAAAGCCACTAATGTTTATATCTCAAATATACTCACAAGAACAAATCCAATCCATGTGGAATTATTTGCTCGGCTTCTCATCCCTTGCTCATTAAGCTGGCAATGCAGGACTCAGACTTATGATGCTCGGGTAAAGCCTTCCACCATATGGCAAAAGTGGAGTTATGAAATAAAACATCTTTACCTAATTTATCATTAGTCATCCACCTTAGTACTTTCCTTTCCAGTTCTAAAACCTTATCTCTAACATCTTCATATGGTCTGTTGTTATTGGCATCAGTACAAAGATCCTCAACCATTGCCCAGAAACAACTTTCCGAACTCGACCCTGTAGCCATTCGGCGGGATTGCTCATACCATCTTTGTACACATCTGTAGCGCTTTGGCCGTCCATTTGCTATATAGGGTCCTGTGTCTTCATTCTTTGAGTGCCTGTAGTAATTGGCAATATCTAAAGGCTCAACAATCTGTCTATAGGTGGTTCCTAACCTCACCCACTCAGCACGACTCTCAAAACTATCGGGAAGGTCATACCGCCTCAGCATCTCAAGAATCTCATCCCAAAGACCAGCAAGTTCCAGTCTTTTGACATTAGCATTGAAGTCCTCAGGATCTTGTTGAAGTTTGAAGGTGTCATAATAGCCTAAGCCACGTATTTCACATGTCACACGATAGTCATTCAGGCATCTTAGTGCTTCTTGAATCTTGCAATATTTGGCATCAAAATTTTCCTGGTTCTTTTGTTTTTGCTTCTCTAATTCTCCTGCTGCACGAAGACGCAACCTAGCTTCAACATTCTGAAAGGCATATATAAACTGACTTTTATTAAAGCTCAGGGACAAACAAAAGGATTCTAATTTTGCTAAATCATAACTGCAAACAGATCCATTATGCATGCGGATCTTTGACAGAAAATAAAGTTTTAAGATACAACTGTCTCGCTAAATTATATTCTGAAATTATTCTAGAATAACATTGGGTA
The DNA here is from genome assembly GCF_001605985.2 of Dendrobium catenatum. Classification (NCBI taxonomy): domain Eukaryota; kingdom Viridiplantae; phylum Streptophyta; class Magnoliopsida; order Asparagales; family Orchidaceae; genus Dendrobium; species Dendrobium catenatum. Next base: position 1,049 of record NW_021391384.1, read on the forward strand.
CAAATTGAAAATGATGGCATATAACGGTTGGAAATAAGAAAAAAATGTTCGAATAGAAAATCAGGAATTGTTAAAGCTATTATATGTGGCATGCTAAAAATCTTTTCACATCATCTTGCAAAGAACCTTTAGTTTACCTCTTAACCTGCTTTTGAAACCTGTCCTTCCAAGGTTCTTTACATTAATTCTATTTTCAAACTTCATAGTGTTATGCCGGTCCAGCTTGGACCGGCTCAACCTGGACCGGCCCAGCCGGTCAAGTTCTACAGGAGGCGGACACAGGGCCGGGCGGAAGA
>NW_021391385.1:0-296 GCF_001605985.2 Dendrobium catenatum
TAACCATGCAAGTTCCCTATCCTCATAACTCCATTTAGTAAAAGGAATATCAGTTTTAACACCATTAACTACATGCGATGGAAGTGAATAGCCAGTTTGAATTATATGCAAAATTTAATAGTAAATGTATTATAAAAAGATAGACATGCATATTTTCCAAAAATTGAATGAGATATTGTCAAACAATGGTTGACGGGTTATAAAATAACCCTCCATAGTGTCATGATTACCGAAATGATTGATTGACAGTTTATAAATATTCTAAAACCTTATTTTTGAAATTGCACTCTAATACC
>NW_021391386.1:0-2022 GCF_001605985.2 Dendrobium catenatum
GTAGCACTTCTACCTGGTTGGATAGAGGCGACTGATGTCATTAGCTCCTTGTACTTTTGTCCACTCGATCAATACCGTTCCTCGTAGTTCATGCAAATAAAGAGAAGAAAATAGGGAAAAATAGGGAATAATAGGGATTAGAAAGCACATTTAATAATTAATAATAAAATAATTGAAATTTAATAAAAATAAAGACGTACCTTTCTTCGGGCTTGAACACCGGATTTGTTGTTTGCCTTTTTTGGAACCTTTACTTTTAGAAGTATACTTGAGCTCCACTTTTCAAAACACCCACAAATTTTATTTTTCAACCTCTTCAAATCCTAATCTTTAGAAAATCTATACACTTTATAATACACTCTTTCCAAAATATCTCACCTCTAATTTTTTTTTCACATCTAAACACTTTACTTTTCATATGAACATTTCATTTCCTGAAATTTTCTACATTATCTTCAAAACCACTATTTACTTTTCAAAACACCATAATGCGCTCTCTTAACACATATACACATACACGATTCACTTCAACACTTCATACATTTCACTATTCATCCAAATCAAATATTTTCTAACATAAACACTCTCACTTCTCAAAACTATATATCTTCAATTTTCAAACATATATTTCTATCTTTTCTAATACACCTCAAGTTCTACTTTCCAACACACATATTTCCAATATCTCATATTTTGACCTCTTAACAATCTAACTTTCCATTTTCACTCTTTCACACATTTTCATTTTTAAAACTTATATTTTTCATTTTCACTTTTCAAAGCTCACACAAATCAACTCTCAAAACATACACTCATCAATGCAATTTACTTTTCATTCTTACACATACCACCTTTTCCAAAAATCATTCACATTTCATTCTTAAAACAATATACTTTTCACCCTATGAAGATTACATAAACACTTTTTAAAGCACACATATGTCACTTCTCTTTAATATATACATATTACTTCCTAACGACATATACTTTTACTTTCCCGTACACTTTTCATTTTAAACATACACTTCCCTTTTAACACTCATATCCATAAACCACCCTTTTAAAATATTCTTTTTAATTTTTTTTTTTAAATCATACATTCAAATATAACTATACTTTTACACAATTCAAAAATAAAACTTCACTTTTTAATACAAGCACAAACTCTACATCTCTAAAACTTTCCAAAGATACACACAACACCCTACTTTTCTCATAGAAATTCCATTTCTTCAAAATATATACAAATTTCACTTTTAAAACAATCACTTTTCGTCTTCTAAAAATCATACAACCATTTTTTTTTAAAGCACATGCATGATTACATGATTTATTTAACAAAATCACACATTCAAACTTCATTTAATACAAACACATTTACACTATTCTTAATATTCTGACATACACTTGTCTCACACAATACTCTTTATATACTTCTCTTTTCAATGCAAATACAAAACATCCAACAAATTATTTTTTAACATATACTACTCTCTCCGGCATATAAATTTTTTTTTTAATCCAGAATATTAATCTCCCAAACATAAATCAATAGAAAATATGATAACAAACCATCTACGAACTCAAGAAACAGAACAACAATGTATCTCATTACTATCTAAATCCAATTAAATAGGAAAGCATATATTAAATGACAAACTATTTTAAATTTACTAATAGAATTAATATTTAATATGTAGTGCTTCAAACTTACAAGTTTTTAGAAAAATATCTGCTTACTCTCACCTCTAATTATATTAAATATTCATAAAAGAAAATAATAACAAAAGTACATAAAGGTAAGAAAAGTCAAAATTGTAATGATTAAATCAATAGTGAATATAAAATTCTTCCACACATTTTATTCATACCTTTTTTTTATCACAAATTTGTTGTTCTCAAACGACTTCTTCTGGAGTCTATGGGAGGTCGGATAGATTTTGGAGCCGTAGAAGGCAAGGTGGTCAGAGCCGATTTCTCACGCAAGAGAGGGTTCTCGTCTGGGCTTCTTCCGAACTAAGA
>NW_021391387.1:0-308 GCF_001605985.2 Dendrobium catenatum
AGCAACTTGGGCGTCTACCAATTTACGGATCATCTCTTTCATTCCCCCAAATCTCTCCTCTAGGGATGAGAATTTTCCTTCCAACGACGAAAGCTTCTCTCCCACTTCCTCCTTCAATTGGCTCATCTCTCCCTCCAAAACTTCTACCTTCTTTGATGTCATGCCGTTTAGGATCGAGAGCTCTGATACTAACTTGATACGCCCTAGGGTTCCCAAGTTTGGGTTTGCCCTAATGCTCCTTCAAAGAAAAGATTTCTCCTCCAAATCAAGGGAAAAATCAACACAAGAGGGATGAGATGAAGAACCAA
>NW_021391388.1:0-288 GCF_001605985.2 Dendrobium catenatum
GGATTAGATGTGCTGGTGGTAGATAATGTCATTCGTGGCCCCATTCTTGTTTACTCCAGATTTTTTTTTCCTTTATGTTTGGATTATCCCTTTTATTTGGATTAGACGTATTAGTGGTGGATAACGCCGTTCGTCGCACCATCCTAGTTTAATCTAATTTTCTTTTCGTTGATGTTAGGATTCTTCCTTTCTTTAAGATTAGATGTGGTAGTCATGTACAATGCCCTTCTTGGGATGATACTAGTTTAATCCTGCTTTCAAATCCTTTTTGTTAGGATTCTTCCTTTC
>NW_021391389.1:0-1125 GCF_001605985.2 Dendrobium catenatum
TTTAAATGCTTAAATAAAAATGTTATTGCAACATTAATGTTTGTTTATTAATTAAATATTTTTTGTGTTTATGATTTTGTTTGTGTGATTTTTCCTTTTAGAGTCTGTGCTTCTTTGTTGTTTTTTGTATTTATTTTGTTTTATTTTATTTTTGAAGTGTAGTTTTTTTTAGTGCAAAATTTTGTTTGGTCATCATCATCCGGGATGAAATATTTTTGTACGGGACGATTTGTGTAGTGTGACAAATTGTCGGATTTTGAACTGTTTGAGTGCAGTTTTTAATGTACTTCATCTGTACGATCGTCACGATCGTCTGGGATGAAATATTTTTTAAACGACGGGATGAATGAATGAAGTAGTTGAATGGATAAGGTAGTTTTTAATATGAACTTTGTCCGTACGAACCTTTGGTTCGTCTGGACGAACACATGTCGGTTCGATGTAGGGGACGGTTTCAACTGCCATTAAAATGATATAAGTTCTGATCGTCTCGAGACGAACACTTGTTCGTCTGTACGATCAGTCTGGTCAAAAGTCTGTATGAAAGGATGCTTCGTAAGTTTCATTGATTACGAAAAGCCGTTTCATTCTGATCATATTAGATCGTCTGTACGAAATATTTTTGTACTGGACGAATTATTTTCGTATGGTACGAATGAATTGTTTTCAATATATAGACAGTCTTTTCAACTCAATTGTCACTATCTAAACATCACTTTCAACTCCTTTCTTACTCTAAATCATTTTCAAATGTCCAGATCAAGCAAGCGTCAAAAGGTCTTAGTCAAGAAACCACATAGGAATTCATCTGAAAATTTTCTGTCCAAAGCAAATGAGATTCTTTTTCTAGATTTATTTATGCCAAAATCACTCCTTCCCGAATTTTAATTCAAGAAGATATTACCTTTCAGGTAATGCCTTTATTTGTTTCGACTCAGTTTCACTTTATCCTTACTCTGGTCCACCTCTATAACAAAGAAACATTCCACTACTTTCTAAAAAATATGTCCTTCAATTCTGACCACTCTGTGATTTGCTCCTTTGTTTTCAAATAGAAAGTTAGAATCACTAAATATGACTTAGGAGCATTTCTAAATTTAAGGACTGAGGGGAGTAGAGCCCATA
>NW_021391390.1:0-914 GCF_001605985.2 Dendrobium catenatum
GTTTACTTAACACGCAACCCGAGTGAATTATATTGGAAAAGAAATTGGGTTAGTATTTTTTTTTAATGCATTCATGATAAATTTTATCTCTACTTTATTTATCAGAGGTAGAGGTACACATTAAAAAAAACTTATTAGAAAGTATTAGAAATTATATAGTTTTTGGCCCTTGTTATCTTCAGAGATTGTTTGAATGTTTTCCTTGCGTTTATTAATGTTGCCATGCACAATTATTGACAATGGTGATTGTGAGGTCTCACTCAGTTGTCTTCTTCTTTCTTAATTTTCTTGGTATTGCTTGCATTGCTGTCTCGCTACATTTCAGATATGAACATGACTTTTATTTCTTTTGAACTGTATGATTGAAAATGGTTCCATTCACATCTTGGTATTCTTAGTATTGACGTTGGAGGAGCTAATGTTTGTGAGCTACATACTATATTAGATGAAGATGTTTTGATTTGTTTAGATAAAGAAGAGAGTTTAGAAGATAGATGGAGAATAAGAGAAAGACGAGGGAAGAGGAACACGATGAGCTTGGTGGTGATAAGTATTTTGGTGTTTGTTCTGTTTCTTCTATTTTTATAGATTTAAATGAGAATTTGAGTTTTAACAAAACAGAATAAAAAGGCTTGATGAGAGGTTTTTATTCCATTCAAATCAGAGTCTTCGAAAGTGATAGAGGGGTACATATGAGCTTTCTTTGGTGTTGGATTTTTATCTACAACTAAAAAGGCTTGATCAGATAGTAAGGGGCCTCCTGCGATGGTCTCAATTTTACCAATTGTTATTTGATTATTCACCGGTTGTCTCTGTTGTTGTTGATTTTTTTCCCCAGCAGGACGAGCTTCCTCTCGGACGAGTGGATTTTGGATAAACTGTCAAAGATAATCTTGGCGGATAAGTCTTTCAAT
>NW_021391391.1:0-376 GCF_001605985.2 Dendrobium catenatum
CCATACAGAAAATCCAGAAAAATCTGGAAAACTATCATAAAAATAACACAATAAAAAGCCAAACAAACCAAAACTACCCAAGACTGACTCAATACAGATCACTTCCTATAGCTCTGTTATACAATCCAACCAAGTTCCAAAACCAATGCTCTGATACCACTAGAATTGTCACGACCCGACCCGATCCGGGACGGATCCCGCTCGCACCAGGTCGCGACACGGAGCGAACAGACTGACCAGGATCTGGTTATAGAATTTGGTTCGGAACTGAATCTTCCAAAAAATTTACTCAAACAGACACACAGACACAGACCAGAGCTACTATGAATCATCAAATGTAGCGGAACAAATCATCTATATTTTTCTTTCTTTCTTT
>NW_021391392.1:0-256 GCF_001605985.2 Dendrobium catenatum
CAACCAAACCTGAGTCTCTTTCAGAAGACAGTACTTTAAGTCTGAAAGTTGTTGAGCCTGATTTGAACAATGAGCCCCCTCTTGTTTCATTAGAGTCTAACTTTAGAGCTGCTCATTTGGATTTATATTTGGCCGAGTGTGTCACTCCTGATTTCTCTCTTACTATTGTACCCACATATGTCCTAGGAACTTTTTCCCATCTTATAAGTCTCATACCGACTGACGAATCTTTGGGTTATCCCCTTATGGCTGTGAG
>NW_021391393.1:0-240 GCF_001605985.2 Dendrobium catenatum
TCAAGGATTTGATGCCACTAAGGAGCTTATTGGCTCTGGTCATAATTGGTATTTTTTGGTGACATTTGGCGGCAAAACCACTCAGTTTAGAGGGCCCTAGGTCATAACCGTTTATCCTGCGATGCCATATGTTAGCTAAGGTGGATTGTTTGAGAATGGATCATAGTGATATTTTTGAATAGGCATTAGCTCTATATGAGCTGAAGTAGTTTTAAATTTGTCCACCTCAGCAAACTATTG
>NW_021391394.1:0-281 GCF_001605985.2 Dendrobium catenatum
GACCAAATCGCCACCGGATCTGCAATATTGATACAAGAAGACAGAAGGCGTCTACAACATTCATATTCGGCCTTTAAGGCCTTCAACAAAGAAAATTCACGAACAAAGGCATGAAGCCTACAGAGCCCGATCCTTCTATACGGATCAATAGAAGTCGACAGGGTTCGAACTTTTAAATAAATACACGGTTGTAGTGGCCAGTGTATTTGTTTCAATACATTCTTTTTAGGCCTTCAAGGCCTTCAATCAAGAAAATTCATAAACAAAGGCACAAAGCCTAC
>NW_021391395.1:0-232 GCF_001605985.2 Dendrobium catenatum
AGCACCCATTTGGGTTTTTTTTTGTGACCTAATGATTAAAAGATGTGTACTTCCTATTCATATAAGTCCTAGTTAAGACCTAATTCAATTCCAATCAAAGTCAACTTCACCTTCCAATTCAGTCCATGATCCAGCTTCCAATCAAATTTCAAATCATATCCAATCAATCTCAAACATTCATTTGATTTTAATTTTTGTGGATGATCTAAACTCAAGCCATCAACTTCAAGTT
>NW_021391396.1:0-1381 GCF_001605985.2 Dendrobium catenatum
TTGGGTATTGAAGATTACTCTACTTTAGTTGAGAGAGAACGAAAGGTTGAGCTGGATTATCAGAGTACTCAAAGGAGGAGAGACTTATAGAAGAGGAAGAATGAAGATAGATCAAGGCTTGCCCAATCTTTTCATTCTGAAAGGCCTAATTGGAAGAATCCCAAGCCCAACACTTCAGAGAGTAGCACTCCTTCTGTTATGTGTAATAAGTGTGGAAGGTCTCATAGGGGAGAGTGCCTTTCTGGCACAAATACCTGTTTTTGGTGCCATCAACTAGGGCACATGGCAAAGTCTTGCCCTACCTTGGGACAGAAGTCTACTCCAGAGACAAGAACAGGTAGTGCTCCTCAGAGGACAGTTGGAAGGCCTAGGATGGTGGAGTCTACTGCATGAACTCCAAGTCAAGGTCAAGCTCGTCCACCGGTTCAACCAAGAGTTTATGGAATGTCACAACATGAAGCAAAAGACTCTCCTGATGTTATCACAGGTATGGACTTTTTTTAATGTCAAAAAAAAAATCCTTTATTATTTATGAGTAAGATGAGCTTTATGTTATGTTACATGCATGATATTTAGGAACAATCTTTGTATGTAACAAGCCTATTAAGGTGTTGTTTGATACGGGAGCATTGCATTCTTTCATTTCAGAGGAGTTTATTAAGTCTGTTGGTTTGTCTTCCTCATGTATACTCAAACGCTTATCAGTTTTGATGCCCAATGGGAGTCAGTTGGAAACCAATAAGGGGTGTCATGTGGAGTTGGTTATTGGTGATAGAAATTTGGGAGCAGATCTTATGGTATTGCTTTTAACAGAATTTGATATGATTCTAGGTATGGATTGGTTGTCCAGTCACTTTGTGACCATAGACTGTAATAAGAAAGAACTTAAATTTTGTATGCCAGGGGAGAAAGAATTTAAATTCATATGAGAAAGAGGCATAACTTCCATGATAATCCCTTCTTTAGTGGCATACAAATTATTGAGGAAGGGTAATGAAGGTTTTTTAGCTTATGTTAAGGAGGAGAAGAAAGAAGAGAGGAGATTAGAGGAGATACCTGTTGTGCAAGAGTATCCAGAAGTATTCGCAGATGATTTACCTGGAATGCCTCCAAGCAGGGAGATTGATTTCACCATTGAACTGGTTAGTGGAGCAGATCCTGTTGCTAAAGCCCCTTATAGAATGGCCATAAAAGAGCTGAAGGAACTGAAAGAACAATTGGAAGAGTTGCTTAATAAAGGATTCATTAGGCCTAGCACTTCTCCTTGAGGTGCTCCAGTGCTCTTTGTGAAGAAGAAGGATGGAAGTTTAAGGCTTTGTATAGACTGCAGAGAAGTGAACAAGTTGACTATAAAGAATAAATACCCTCTTCCGAGAATTGA
>NW_021391397.1:0-408 GCF_001605985.2 Dendrobium catenatum
ATAGAATGAGATCAGGCAAAGCCCCAACAAATATCAATCATGCGGGAAGGATAGAAATAGGCAAAGAAATCAAAAGCCAAGCGATCTTTTGAAGTTTGAGCTTCAAAGGAAGACATAAGTAGAGGTTTTTCTGTTAGGTTTGAGCTTCCTAGGAAGACATAAGTGGAGCTAGATTGAGATTTAAAAAGATCAAATTTGAAGGAGTAATAAACCCATTCAATATATTTGACCTAAACCCAGTTTAAAACATGAGTTGCTGTAAAACATGAAGCCTCGCATAGTTGCATTAGTTGTATTGACTTGAACATTGAAAAATTCTTAAAGAGCAGACGGAGATGATATGGAAGATAGACAAGAACAACAAGGAGGAGGAGGAGGAGAAGAAGAAATCCTTTCTGTCTGAGATTT
>NW_021391398.1:0-202 GCF_001605985.2 Dendrobium catenatum
ACCATCACTCTGAATAATAGATCCAAGATATCTAAAATTTGTATTTTTATTAATGACTTGATCGCCCAAAATCACAATCCCTCACTAGGTCCGTTACTACTAAACTTGCACTCCATATATTCAGTTTTAGATATACTCAAGCGAAAACCTTTAGGCTCTAAGATTAACCTCCATAATTCGAGTTGACCTTCAACTCACTCTC
>NW_021391399.1:0-360 GCF_001605985.2 Dendrobium catenatum
GACGTCCGGTGATTGTCCAAACGTAGTCTTGAAATTGATCGTCAATGACGTGCACAAGTGTAGGGAGGATTCGCTCCAAGTAGTCTCCAAATGTGTCTTCATGTTCAAACCCCACGTCAAAGAACGGAGATCGAAGAAGGTGGATATTTCCGTAGGCGTCGAATACGAGTCCTCCTTCAAATTCGGGGTCCGCCATTCATAGTGTGATTGAATGGGAAGAAGAAATAGCTAAGGGGAGGAGGTTGTCGAGAGCTAGGGAGGGGGATTTGGAGGGAGATCTTGCTTGGAGAAAATCTGAATTTGAATTTCAGATTTTCTTGGATTGGAGGGAGAGGTTATTTGCCATTAAAATCTCCTTAA
>NW_021391400.1:0-440 GCF_001605985.2 Dendrobium catenatum
CGACGGAGGTTGGAAAGACTATAGTCGGCAGGCGACAAAAGTCAGGAGGACCGCATTCAACGGGCGACGGATGTCAGAAAGACTGTAGTCGGCGGGCGACGAAAGTTAGGAGGATCGTAGTCGACTAGCGACGGAGGTCGGAAGGACTGTAGTCTGACGACGAAGATTGGTAGGACAGTGTCAGGTAGAAGTCCAGCAATGGAAAGAAATGCATCTTTGCATAGACGTCCAACGAAGTCTGATAACCGGTAGAAGTCCGGCGTCAGGTAGAAACTTGGCGAAGAGTGAAGGTGCGACGTCGGGTAGAAGTTCGGCGTCTTTGGTGGCAGAGGAGAACTCCGGCTTCACTTGGGCGGAGTTTCGGCGCCAGGAGGGAACTCTGTTGTTAAAATGGAAGGATTTTAGCATCACGTGGAAGTTGTGCAGAATTCCTGTGTTTC
>NW_021391401.1:0-328 GCF_001605985.2 Dendrobium catenatum
GACTTCAAGAGGGGAGAGGGGTTTGGGAAAATAAATCAAAGCCTACTTGATTTGGCATACTAAATTAGTAAATTAAGAAGGATGAATCTCATTCCAATCTAATTTAAAATTCAAATATGATTGATTTTGGAAACTTTTCTAAAATAGAACTTCATATTTTAGGAAAAAAATTCAAATTTAAATTGATTCGAATATGAATTAAATGGATTGCCTAAAATATAAAGGTTAAATTAGGAAAGGCTTTGAGTGCATGCTTTGATTGAGGGACTCAAGGGGGGAGGTGATATGGCCGGCGGCTAGGGTTAGGATGAGGATGTTTTGGTGGTGT
>NW_021391402.1:0-457 GCF_001605985.2 Dendrobium catenatum
TAAAGCGGACCATGTTTGTTGTAAATTGATTGACCCTATGGATCTCTAGATATTTATTCTAGATGTCACACTAGAGATTTTATTTAGTGGATCTCCAAAAATTTGCTTGGATGTCATACTACTCTTCTTTCTCCACTACTCTTTTGGATGTATCCATAGATGATTGAGATACTGATTTCTTTTGCCTTGTGCTTTGTGCTGCGGACGTTGATGGAGAATTTCCTGATTTGTCTTTATTGACTTGTCGAGTGATTTTTGTACCTTCGGCCCTATGCTTCTTGCTTTGGCGGGCTTGTTGAAGGAGTAAATGCCGATGACCTAAACCCTTAGATTTATATTAGGTCAGTGGCGAAGAGTCATCGGTCCAGAGCTTTGTGCATAACGGACTTGTTGATGACAGAATCCTCTTAGTTCAGCCTCAGGCTTTTGATGAACTTTAAGATAGCTTTCTTCGGTC
>NW_021391403.1:0-204 GCF_001605985.2 Dendrobium catenatum
TTTTTACTAAAAAGCTGCTTTAAGAAGCAGTAAGAAATCTGTCTCAAACGAAGCCTAAGTTGTTATTTATATACATTTCTTAATCTTGAACGTTATGATATACCAGGATTCTTAAGGTTGATGTTGTATTCCCTTCTGCACCTTTTGTTTCTCCAGAAGCAAAGGATTTAATCTCCAAGGTAGGTTAAGATATCATCTTCTTTT
>NW_021391404.1:0-502 GCF_001605985.2 Dendrobium catenatum
AACGAGATTTCTTGCGGGATTTCGGGCAGATATCGCGGAGGATTTCGTGGATTCACCGGTCTTTCTCTCTTTCTCCATTGGTTTCTTATACAGAGGTCAACAAATGCCCCCCAACAAATGTGGTACGCGTCTAGAGCGAATTACGTTTGTTGTAAGCTGTTCGGCCTTGTGGATCTCCAGATATTTATTCTAGATGTCACACTAAGGCTTTTATTTAGTGGATTTCCAAAATTTTTGTTGGATGTCACACTAAGATCTTTTAATGGATCTCCAAAATTTGTTTGGATGTCACACTAAAATTTTCTTTCTCCATAGATCTTTTTAGATGTATCAATAGATGGTTGAGATACTGATTTCTTTTGCCCTGTGCTTTGTGCTGCGGACATTGATGGAGACTTACCTGATTTGTCTTTACTGACTTGTCAGGTGGTTTTTGTACCTTCTGCCCTATGCTTCTAGCTTTGGTGGGCTTGTTGAAGGAGTAGATGCCGATGACCTAAAC
>NW_021391405.1:0-1209 GCF_001605985.2 Dendrobium catenatum
TTGAATCGCCAAAAAGGCTTTGATTAGACACCCCATGATGAAGATGAATTGAACCAACATGGGCTTAAAGGAGATGGAGAGAGAGAGAGATAGAGGGGGGAGAGAAGGTAGAAAGAATCCATCATGTCATATATTCCTTTGATTGAATTGCCAGAAAGACTTTGATTAGACCCCTCATGCTGAAGGTGAATTGAACCAAGACGACCTTAAAAGAGATGGAGAGAGAGAGATGAAGATGAATTGAACCAAAATGAGCTTATAAAGAGATGGAGAGAGAGATGAAGATGAATTTAACAACATGAGCTTAAAAGTAAGACTTTGAAAATCGGATCGGATCGGTCGGTTCAACCAGTTGAATCGCAAACCGGTCGGCTAGTCAATTGTGATTCACTTCATAACCAATTTCGCAAAGAATCGGTATTAGATCGTTCGAACCGGCGGTTCAATCGTCGAACTGTAAAACCGGCAACGATTACAGAAGACTGACCGGTTTAGATAAATGCATATGGAGTCGTTTTGATTAAATCTTATGGTGTAAAATAAAAAATACCCTAACTTATAATGTATAAAAAACCCACTATTCATTGTCTTCATGTTCTCACGTAAGCTCCTCCCAATCCCGACTCCCGTCCTTGTCTCGTGTTCTTTTGCGAAGCCCACACTGAATCGAAGCAACCCGTCTCATGCTCAACCAGGGGTGGAACCAGTCATAATTTTCAGGGGGGGGGACAAACTTAATTACAAGTAATTGTTTGTATATATGTCGGGGGTCTGGCGGGGTTCGACCTAACAAATTTTGATTTACTATTTTTTTATGTATTTGGTTCATCATTCCCTAATAATAACACATCTACACAATGTATTTAATTATATTAGGGGCAATTGCCTAAAAATCATAGTATTTAAATATTTTTAGGGGGGGGGCAATTGCCTAAAAACCTTTGAACTAAAATGAGCTGAGAGAGAGAGAGAGAGAGAGAGAGAGAGAGAGGACTTTGGCTTTCTACTATGAGAAGCAATAGCGGGGATTTGTTGCCGACTTCTTCATGAAAACTGGCATAAAAACTTAGAGGTCTTTATAGCGATATGACATTCTAAAACAAAGAAAGTCGCCCTATTTAGTATAGATTCAATTCATGGCTTTCAGGTAAACAGAGCACACGTGCTCCTCAACTCTATGGGGTCAAGGTGGGCTCCACGTGGCACGAA
>NW_021391406.1:0-384 GCF_001605985.2 Dendrobium catenatum
GTCTACAAAATTCTCCTAAATGACTGGAGAATCAAAAGTTTCAGTGGAAGAATGAGTTTCGAGCAACTACTGAATGTTTGTAGGCTCCAAAATCTACAACCACGAAGGATGACTCCAAATCTGTCTACTTCAGTAAAATCAGCATTGGGGAGCGCAATTCCCATAGCTCAAGTCTGAAGTCTGAATGAGTTTAAGAGGTCGGATCCAGCAAGCCCAAATATGGCCGGATCGCTGGCAGCTCCTACTCAACAAGCCATAAGAAAGGCCGCAGTAGAGGAACCCCCATCTCAGCAACCAGAGGACGAAGAGCTATCAAATTATAGCTCTCCTGATCTGATGAACTCAAGTGATTCAGATTAAAGTCTTCTCACGGGGTTAAGGATC
>NW_021391407.1:0-549 GCF_001605985.2 Dendrobium catenatum
CCTCTTCATACTGGATGATATTCTTAATCTTTGCTCAATTATTTTTAATCGGCCCGTACAATCCACCTATTCGTCCTGGATGATACATGTGACAACACATTTAAACTCTTTAAATTTGGGTGGTATGATTAATTATTGATGATCGCCCCAGATGATACACGTGGCAATGCTTTAAAGATTTTAAAATTTGGCTGGTATGATCCATTATTGTGCATCGTCCTGGATTATCCACCTAATCGGTCAGGATGATCTTCTTTTTCAACGATCATTCGGCTTGACTCCTGAGGATGATCACCTGTGTTGTATAGTCCCGGACGATGTCTAATCATCCTGGATGACTTTATCGCCTTTTTGACCAATCATCTTGGATGCAATTATTGCACCTGGTCGTCTTGGACGATTCTGCGATCGTCCTGGACGATCGGATCTTTTCTTTAAAAATTGAGACTCTCACACAACTTTTTTCATACACCTTCCTTCAATCCTTCTACCTCACTCTCAGTTTCTCTCTTTTGCTGATCATGGCTGGTGGCCAAAGGTCTCGAACAT
>NW_021391408.1:0-358 GCF_001605985.2 Dendrobium catenatum
GATAGAGAGGGAGAGGGAGAGGAAGAGGGGGGAGAGAGAGAGAGAGAGAGGAGAGAGATAGAGAGAGATAGAGAGAGTGTGACAGAGAGAGGGGAGAGAGGGAGGGAGGGAGAGAGCGAGCAAGAAAGAGAGAGAGAGAGAGAGCAAGGGAAGAGATAGAGAGATTGAGAGAGAGAGAAAGAGAGAGCAAGGAAAGGGAGAGCAAGAGAGCAAGGGAAGAGAGAGAGAGATAGATGGAAAGAGAGGTAAAGAGAGAGGATAGAGAGAGAAGGAGAGAGATGGGGAAGGAAAGAGAGAGAATAAGTGAGAGAGAGAGCGAGTGGGAGGGAGGGACAGAGAGGGAGAACGAGAGAGAGAG
>NW_021391409.1:0-255 GCF_001605985.2 Dendrobium catenatum
AATTGAATTCTAAAATCGAATTGTCTCGTTAGAAAAGGTATATCACCTCGAGAGGTGAGAATAAAATTTCATAACAGTATTCAGATTTAGAATTATGAAATTCATCTTCAATATTATGATCGGATACTAAAGAGAACTCCATATGGCCCCGAGGGATCAAGATGAGGTTCAACTGAATATTCAGCTACAATATTCAAGAAATGTGATCGTTAGGTTCTCATCCAAAGCCATATCAAAGAAAGATGTATCTCCCCG
>NW_021391410.1:0-1107 GCF_001605985.2 Dendrobium catenatum
ATATATATATAGTATAGAATTAATTAATCAATTAAAATTTATATTATACTCTTTTTTTTAGGAAATATTATAATTTTCTTAAAATAAATATGATTAATATAGAGGTTATTCAAATTAAATTTAATTCTAAAATCCACTCCTAAATTATTTTCCACTTTTGGTTTACTAATGTCATTTAGCATAAACATCATATTCTGAAAAAGTGGAGCAATGCTTTGGACTTGTTGTGTGATAGAAAAGTCTCCCTCAAATTTAAGAGAAATTTTTATAAGATGATGGTTAGACCTATCACTTTTTGGTACAAAATGTTGGCTATTAAAAGAGAAGTATAATATTAAGTTAAGTGTTGCAGAGATGAGGATGCTCGGATAGATGAGTGGCTTTACTCTTAGAGGCAATAACGAAATGAGCATTTACATGAAAAGATTGGAGTAGCTCCAGTGAAAGATAAGAATAGAGAGAGCCGCATTAGATGGTTTCGGTCACATAAAACATTAGCTTTTCGATGACCCGATTAGAAAAGCAAATGTATTAGATTTGATTTAGGTTAAAAAATGTATAGATAGACTTAAAAAGACTTGGTTAAAAAATATTAAAAATGAACTTTTCTTTATTAGGTTTAAATGAGAATTTAACTCTTAACATGACACAGTAGAGAAAATTGATTTATGTAGCCGACCACACATAGTGGGATAAAGGCTTGATGTATTTGACTATTTGTTGTTGTCTTATCATATTCTAAAAAATTTCCATCAATTTCTTAAATTCTTAAACTACTCTCTCTCTCTAAAAAGCAACGAGAAAATATATGCCAAACAAAATTAGACTTAGGCTTTGTTTGGAGCGGCTTTTTTGTTGCTTCTTAAAGCAGCTTTCTAGTTCAATAATTAAAATTTTTGCACTAGAAAGCTGCTTTAATAAGCAACAAGAAAGCCGTCCCAAACGAAGCCTTATTTTCTAAAAAGCAAAGCAACTAAAAAGCTGTTTTAAAGTGACACATAAAATCTTCTTGAATTTGAGAATTATATTGAAATAAAAAATAAAAAGCTAGTGTCAATTTATTTATAATTAATTCATAAATTATTTATATAATAAATAACTAACAGG
>NW_021391411.1:0-289 GCF_001605985.2 Dendrobium catenatum
TTGGGAATATCTTCTCAGGTCATCTCTGATCTTTGGAGGTGTTTCCAAGAAGTTGGGAACTTATTTGAAGCAAAATCATAAGAGGGCCATTAATTAAGCAATTTCCAAAATTCATTAAAATGCTCAAAAATTCAATAATTTATAACTAAATCAAGAAAAATCCAAATTGACCAAACTCACTTTAATTCAACTCATTATAATGCCTAATGTTTATTAAAAATATTAAAGTACCAAAAAACCATCAAAATATATAAGTCAACATTTTGGTCAACTCTAAGTCAAAACCGGG
>NW_021391412.1:0-254 GCF_001605985.2 Dendrobium catenatum
CTTTGAGAAAGGTTGTTATTTCACAATTGCTTGAAAATGAAAAATTCATGAATAGAGGAAAGCTCCATATTCAGCAACCTTTTTTGAATTTTTATACATGGAGCTTAAATTATTAAAGCGGCAAGAGTTTTATGGCATAGCATCCATTTTAAGAACAAAATTAGAGCATAAGTAAATGTTTTTTACTTTTTTCAAAGCACAAAATCTCTAATTTTTCAATTTTCGAAGTTAGATGATTAATGTCATAACAATCC
>NW_021391413.1:0-308 GCF_001605985.2 Dendrobium catenatum
AGTGACAACATCGCAACTTAAGATGGCATTTGAAATTTATTTCCTGTTTCAACATATTATAAAAAGAAGTTATTTCAAATAATCATTACATTCAAATTAAAAAAATAACCCAATTAGTTATTGAAAGAAAAATATTGACCATAAATGCTTAGTGCATATGTATTTTTACTGGTTACTTTAAGTGTTTATTCAATCCAATAGGCGCACCACAAGTTAATAAAATCATAACTGAAACCATGTACACAAATGACTTATGATTCTCTCATATTACACAATAACAGAGCAATAATCTCATTAAAAACTGCATG
>NW_021391414.1:0-293 GCF_001605985.2 Dendrobium catenatum
GAGCCGCAAGGGTGAGCGTGAGTGTGACTGCTAGCATGACGAAGTCAACTATTAAAATAACATTAAAAAATGTCATTTCCCTTGTCCTGCACATCAAATGTCCATCACACCCAAAAATACTTCTCTTCTCCTTCACACATAGACCTTCCATCAATATCCATTCCCTAGCAAGATTATGTTGTGAAATCTTCACTTCCGATCATGACTTTAGCCTGGCTTGGTACGACTTTTCTATTGCTTTCTAAAAAAAGAAAATAGTATAAAAATTTTTTATTCTATAAATTTTTTTACTA
>NW_021391415.1:0-229 GCF_001605985.2 Dendrobium catenatum
CACTGCTTTGAACATCACACTGACTATCACACTGACTCGAGCTAGTAACCATCTGAACTATCTGAGCAACCTTTCCTTGAGGATTTACTAGGTCACTATCTTGCAAGTGAATCTCACCCCTAGCCATAAGGCTCTCCACTCTGTCCTTGAACACATAACAATCTTCAATCACATGACCAATATGTCTATGATATGGACAATACAAAGGATGCTCTGTCTGCCCCTCCTC
>NW_021391416.1:0-244 GCF_001605985.2 Dendrobium catenatum
TTTATTATATTATTGAATTTTAGATCTGCGTCAAAATAATAGCAACAAATTAAACCCAAAACCAATAAAATTGAGATAAAAAAATTATTTTTGCAATTTTAAATGTTTACATCCGATATTAATAAAATTACATAACAACACTATGAAAATTGAGGATGATAAACTTATCTAGAGATTGTTAAATGATTAAATTTGTTTAACTGGGCAATGAGCTAATAATTTACCCCGAAACAATCATGTTAAT
>NW_021391417.1:0-236 GCF_001605985.2 Dendrobium catenatum
GGATCACCTCCAGGGGGGAACAGATTACAATTAATTACTTAAGACGTCGAGTCCTCGGCAGGACGTAGGGACCAAATGTCGGGCCCTGAGTAGGACGTCGGGTCTTCAGCAGAACGTAGGGGCTGAATGTTGGGCCTTGAACAAGACGTCGGATCTTTGGCAGGAAGTAGGGACTGGGTGTCGGGCCTTAAATGAGACATCGGGTCTTTGGAAGGACGTAGGGACTGAACGTCGGG
>NW_021391418.1:0-258 GCF_001605985.2 Dendrobium catenatum
AGGGGAAAAGTAAGAAAATAAAGCCATCCATCTTTTTAATTAGAATATCTCCACTTTTCTTACAACTACAAGCTGCTCTCCATTAAGGGAAACGTAAATACTTGATTTAATTAATATCATATTAAGTAATTAAAATATATTAGCATAAAAGTATTAAGTAATTAGTCATTAGTTAGAAGCTTAAATTTCTTAATTAAAAATGGGTTTAAGCTAATATCTAATCAAAATTTATTTTTAAGCTTCGTTTGAAAAGGCTTT
>NW_021391419.1:0-815 GCF_001605985.2 Dendrobium catenatum
ATAGGACATCTCATATTTAGATAGAGATTCTTATAAAGATTGAGTATTTTTATAATAAATAACTGGGACTATTGATGATTATTCTTCTTGGTTTAGAGCTTTCACTATTGATTTTTTATTTATTGAGTTCATATATGCACTTGGAGTTATAATAATTGGGATTTAAATTTATATCTTATTTGTAGTAACTTTATGTAAGCGATCTTCATATGATCGGTAATATGATTTTAAATAAATAAAATTTCTTTGTTGTTGAAAAAACAAAGCATACCATTTGAACTTTTACATTTTATATGCCCTTAGGAGATATCTGGTTGTAAGATTTATCAAACCAACCCAAGTGATTATTTCAGGCTTTTTAACTCAGATTCCATTAGTCAAGGATTTGTTTGAAATTGGCCTAAGTATTTGATTAACTAAATACTGATAATAACAAAATTTATGGGATTAGAAGATGAGGATTTAAGAATTTAGTAGATCCTCATACCAACATTTAAATAGTTTTTAGGGACTATTAGATTAAAGATATTAACAATAAATAAGCTTGGAATTTTCAAATTTAATAATCAAAATTTATAATTTATATTAGAATTTCTCAACATAATTTTTTTAAGTGGGTGTTTTGTTCACTGAAAGAGGAATGCAGCGTAAATTAGAATACAGTGTAAAAAGAATGTTATGTGTTTGAAAGATTTAGAATTATTTGAATAAATGCAAAATAAATGCAGATAATTATTTTTTTGTTTAATTTGAAGTAAAGTAAATGCTATGTAAAGTTCAATGATGGTGGTGATAATCGGCGGGTAGGCAGGCGG
>NW_021391420.1:0-294 GCF_001605985.2 Dendrobium catenatum
TATGCATAGAAATGAAAATTTTCTTTAAAGATTGTGAATTGGAAAAATTAGGGTTTTTCCCTAAAGTTGAAATTTTTTAAAATGCTTTTATAAACTTAGTTCCTAATGGTCCTAAGAATGTTTCTAAAGGTATAAATTAGGTTTTTCTTACAAAATGATATTTTCCTAATTTTTTAATATTAATAAATCCGAAAATAATTATCTTAATGTTAATTAAAGTTTAGGTTAATAATAGATTAAAGATTTATGTTAATGATATTCGTTTATGTTAATAACATTGATTTATAATAATGA
>NW_021391421.1:0-242 GCF_001605985.2 Dendrobium catenatum
GGAAAGGCACTAGCGGCTGCAAGGGCTTCGGCTGATGATGGCGGCGTTGGAACACGTGGAGCCAAAGGGGCGGATGGTGCTGGAAATGACCAGGGTATCACGTGAGGAGGGCCGTCTGCACCCAAATCGGCTGGATCGAGCCTTGACGGGGGGGTGAAGCTGGCGCGGGAGTCAGCCCTGCTGCCATGTGCAAACACGGCGAAGGAAGAGGGCAATGCTGCTATGGAATTCGAGCTGGCCAT
>NW_021391422.1:0-697 GCF_001605985.2 Dendrobium catenatum
CACCCGGCGCTTGCCCGAATAGACTCCCGCACACTCAGCGCCGGTCTCTGGTGACTCTGATCCTTTGCAGCGCTAGTCTAGCCATCTCGCTCCAGGTAGTGAACCTGATAGAGGGATTGAGGCCGATCTCTCATGCCCTGAATCTCATCTTGCCGACTAGTCCGACCTGCCGGATTCCAGTCTTGCTGCCTGCTCTGACTCCGTGGGACAGCGTGGTTTCAGCCCCGACCCGGAAGCATCCAGCGAAGGCGCCGAGGAGCTCGATTACCAAACCAAACCCAATCTCCCACAGACCAACTCCATCTCCGCCTCAGCTCCCTCCGGAGATCCGACACAACTCCCATTGTCTGCTCTTTTGGACTCTGAGATGCGAGATGCAACACTCGCATCTGTTGCTCCAATTCTATTTGGAAATCTGGCGAAGCAGCATTACGGGGAGTTAGGAGCCGGCAATGTGTGTACCAAAGAACACATGCAGCTTGCTCTCGAAGCTGCGAGACAGGGAGTGGTGCTTCTGAAAAATGAGGGAGGGCTTCTGCCACTAAGAAGGAGCAATGTGGCTTCCATGACTTCGATTAATCGTTCCAGTTTGGACCTACTAGATCGCGAGAAAGATGCTGATCATGATCTGACACCGAACCAATACGCTTCCTGGACTCCGTCTCTCAATCCGCACAACCTGATCACGCTCATGGTT
>NW_021391423.1:0-274 GCF_001605985.2 Dendrobium catenatum
GAGGATCGAAACTGGCAAACTAGGATGGTGCCATGAGGGGCGTACTCCACCCCTAGCGAATGGTCATGTGGGGAGGAAACTTGCTCCACACAGAGGACCAAAACTGGCAAACTAAGATGGTGTCACGAGGGGCGTACTCCACCACTAGCGAATTTGAATCACGATGGTGCCATGAAGGGCGTACTCCACCACTAATCCCCAAGTCAAATGACAGGGTGGTTCCACGGAGGGCGTACTAAAAAAGAAAGACCTTAAAAAGGGAAGAATCAAGTTG
>NW_021391424.1:0-211 GCF_001605985.2 Dendrobium catenatum
ATAGAACTCTTCATTTCTATTTAAGTTGCTAAGGTCACTAAAGTCAATTGTATTCTCGCAATCTTCATTGAAAAGTTTAGAAAATATCTCATCCACCTTTGTTGAATATCCTGTTCTAATAAAAGAATATTTTTATTTTCATCCTTAATGTATTTCACTTAAACTAAATCTTTGTTACTCATATCTCTTTATTTGACTATAATACTTAATC
>NW_021391425.1:0-373 GCF_001605985.2 Dendrobium catenatum
ACTACAAATTGACAAACAACCTAGGACTTCCTAACTTACTCTGATACCAAATGATGCAAGAAAAAAAAATAGGGATCCTATATCTCTTGATCACAAAAGACATGACGGACTTCTACGAATGAAATTGAAAAAATAGGAGAGAAGTGGGACGAACAAACTCTTACATTTCAATTTAAACTAAACAAAAAAAAACTTACAACAATACAAACGACTCTTACAAACAAAATGACGACACCCTAAAGTTGCTGCACTTGGAGAAGAAAGATACAGGTGGAGTGGCACTTGCGGAGAGACGAAAGAGATTAGAAGCCTGAGAAGAAACGGTGGAAAGAGCCTGCAGGATTTCCGGAGGGGATGAGAAAGAAGGGTGGAA
>NW_021391426.1:0-332 GCF_001605985.2 Dendrobium catenatum
AAAATTGTGGTTTGAACTTTCCAATAGTGCTTCAAGTCTTCGATTCAGACTCATTTGGGCTTGAATTGAGTTGAATTTGGTGTCGTTGGGTTCGTATTTTCGATACGCTCAGTTTGATTGTAGGTTTGCTGAAATCGGAGTTCAAATGATCCCAGATTTAATTTTTGAAGCTTCCAACCTAATTTTAC
The DNA here is from genome assembly GCF_001605985.2 of Dendrobium catenatum. Taxonomy (NCBI): domain Eukaryota; kingdom Viridiplantae; phylum Streptophyta; class Magnoliopsida; order Asparagales; family Orchidaceae; genus Dendrobium; species Dendrobium catenatum. The sequence goes on from NW_021391426.1 coordinate 189, forward strand.
CTCGAGATGCGTGCCCAATCAAGATAAATTTTTTATTATATAACAAGTATTACCAATTTATTCAAAATTTGTGGTTAGTTTGAGCAAAGCTAATCTTAAAAAAAAAATCATAGTTTGTTTTTGTTTTTTTTTTTTTTTTTAATT
>NW_021391427.1:0-273 GCF_001605985.2 Dendrobium catenatum
GTTCTCTACCCACACTAGGAGAGTGTGAAAGGAGGAAGGGTTCTCTGCCAACACTGGGGATAGTATAAAAGGATGTCAGTTCTCTGCCAACACTGGGGATAGTGTAAAAGGATGATTATTCTCTACCAACACTGGGGATAGTGTAAAAAGACGACGGTTCTCTACCGCACCGAGTAATAGTGAAAAGAGTTTTGTAAAGGCTTCTCCACCTTGCTGTGGGTGCAAAAGGAGGGTCACTAGTGGTATTAGTGCAATACTCGGAGGGTGCCTCCG
>NW_021391428.1:0-235 GCF_001605985.2 Dendrobium catenatum
AATCCAGCATGTAACACATTTTTTTATGATATTGGTAATAATACAAAGGAGTATCTTGAAATAAATGTGGAATATAAACTAATAAAGAGCACAGGAAAAAATTACCATATTCTAGAGAGAGAGAAAGATATAGATAGATAGATAGATAACTCAATATTAAACCTGAAAAAAGTATTAACAAAAATAAGCCACAAGAAATTGCTTCACCTAAATTCACTATTTCCTGGAAATGTTA
>NW_021391429.1:0-220 GCF_001605985.2 Dendrobium catenatum
AGTTCATAAGGGCTTAACATCCCTAACGAACTTTCAATCTAAAGAAGTACTAAAAAAATTATATAAACTATAGATGTGATTAAACTCTCTTATAAATATAACGTAATGACTATTTATAAGGAAAATAGGAATTAAGCAACTAGCACTGCAATGCTTAAAAGATTGGAATTACAGTGCCCATAAAATGAACTAACACTGTTGCGCTGATGTTTTTGCTAAA
>NW_021391430.1:0-468 GCF_001605985.2 Dendrobium catenatum
GTTGTCATTTTCTATGACACTATTAGAACCAATGACAATTGCTCACTAACAACATCAAAATCCTTCTTGTAATGAAAAGGGGTTCACATAACAAAATATCATGGCCAAAATTTAATTTGAAAAACAATTTCCATATAAGGCACTGAAATGGGAAAGCTCAACAGTTAATTGTAAGTGATGCAATAGGTTATTGAGTAGGGAGGTTTTAGAGTACCACTTAGCTATTACTTTAACTAGACTCGGGTTATTCAAAAAACACAAGCTCCTCATACTTTTTAGGGTTGTCATTATCAATTAAGGGGATTAATAAAAGGAACATGTGTAGGTAATGAAATGCAATCATCATGTTCAGTAAAAATTTTTGTTAGGACAACATATGGAAAGAAAGATTTTAAATGTTACCACTTAAGTGACAATTTCAATTGCAAATCCGAGAAAATATTATCATTGCTTGTATAATTTCATAGG
>NW_021391431.1:0-263 GCF_001605985.2 Dendrobium catenatum
CTTTAAGCGCGGCAGGTACCTGTGCAAAGAGTTATATATTATTATGTATTAACTGCCCCCTTTTATTTTAGCTCCTTGTATGAGCATGGCCACCTGCATAAGACTGCACAAGTATAATTCGCTCCTAACCTAGGGGTAAATCTAACGCACAATCAAACACAGAGTGCAGGAAGTAAATAAACACAATCAATTTTACACTAGCAAACAACATGCAATGAAAACCACAAAAAAAATTGGCACACAGCAGAAAAAGTAAAACACCG
>NW_021391432.1:0-280 GCF_001605985.2 Dendrobium catenatum
TCTTCAGGGACTAGAAATCATACTTATGTGCTTCACATGGATGACGTCACTTCCATCTTTCTCTCACGCATGTGTCAAGTGCTTGATTTATTTTTTCCAGATTCTTCTCACTACCTTAGTCCCTCCCTTTGAGTATGAGCCACTTGAACCATGTATGTTTACTAAGCCATATGAGCCATGTATGTTTACTAAGCCACTTGAACCTTTTTTTCCCTTTGAGTAGGACTTCCTAGTCTCAGCCCTATGTGCCAATCCAATTTTAGAAAGGATAATGTATGAT
>NW_021391433.1:0-3079 GCF_001605985.2 Dendrobium catenatum
AAGCTTGCATTCAGTTTGCTTCCAAAACAATTTGGAGGCTAAAACCATGAAAATTCTGCACTTATTTCGTTTCCAAAGCAATCTAGAAGTCAAAACAGTAAAGAAACTGCACATATCTCATTTCTACAACAATGTGGAAGCTCAAAACGGCCAAAAATCTGCACTTATCCTCCACAAAAATCTGCCAAGAAACCGTATAAAAGATGTAGAGATTCTTATACAAGAGCCATGAATGACTCAACCAAGTGTCACAAAGATCTTCATGCGAAAACAACAATAAAACCCACAAAATCTGCACTTTTTTTCTTACAAAAATAATGGAAAAAGCTTACACAAAAACTGTAAGAATCCTTACCAAGAAGCAATGCAAGATCTATTCATATGTGGTGAGAATTCTTATGTAAAACAGTAAAAAAAAGCCTTAAAAACTGCACTAGTTTTTTACAAAACAGTAAGAAAACGCTACACAAAAGCTGTAGGAAATTTGACAAAGAAGCAAGGAGAGACCCACCCAAATACCATAGGAATTCTCATGTAAAATAGCAATAAAACTTTCAAATTCTGAACTTATCCTCGTGCGGTGTCATTGCACAAGAAAATTAAGGGCTCAAATATTTCAAAGATAAAAATAAACCTCGCCTCAATAGGTTGACTACAAATGTATAGAAGTTCTAGATTATCATTAAGTTATCATGCCACCAAATATTCCGACTAAATCTTTAAACCAAATATTCATAGACATTCATCCCACTACAAAGTTTTAAACACCAAGACATTCATGAAGCAAGGTATTTATAGATTCACGTATAAACCACTAACAAGCTCTTAAAGACAAGGAGCAACAAATTTCGATATTCAAAAAGGGACATGCTCTTAAATAAGAAATAAAAAAAAAAAACTTTCATGCCAAACCTTGCCAAACATGAAGCCTTGCACATAAGCCACTTTCTAACATGTCGACATAACAAGTGGGGGAAAGACAGTTAACATAATACTTTCACTTTTCCAATAAGAGAAGAAAACAAATGCCAATAGTTCTAAAAGAAAGAAATGGCAATGTCTATTGCAAAGGTTTTTTTTCGAGCAAAGAGATTAGCTCCAACTCACCTATGACTTGCATGAGTGTATAGACAAAAGTTTCATTCAACTATTCTTTGTTAACTAAAACGCATAGGATTTTTTTTTGAACCAATAAAATGAAAGGTAAATATGCCTACTTGGTGATTTTTTTTTTACCACAATCTAGATTTATCCTTAGCAAACATTAACACAAACACTTAATATGCATGCTTAATAAAAAAAAAGGCATGACAGTCCTATAGCTCGTCAAAAAGCTCACCCCCAAGACTTCATATTATACAACACAAATCATGTATAAATCTATCATCCCAACCATCAAGAAGCACAAATTGCTACAGATTTTTACACATAAGTAACATAATTTCAACAACCTAAGCCTTGCAACAAGGTATACCCACACCTTATAAAATCATATAGTTCATCTTTCCCAAATGAAATATTCATAAAAGGAAAGTTCCATTCACAAGAGCCATATGAGGAAAAGACGCTATAACAGAGAAAAGACACTATAACAGAGAAATTAAAAAAAAAACTTTAACATGGCTTCATTCCATGAACTGACCATTCAACCGATGCCATCCTTGAAGGAGAAAAAAAAGAAATAAAACAAGACAAAGAAGAAAGGAATGTGGAGAAAGAATAAGAGGAGAGTATGTAGGAAGAAGGGGAAGATAAATGGGAGAATGGAAGAAAAGGTAGAAGGAGAAGGAGAAATAGAAGAGGGAGGAGGAGGAGAGCCGAGAAAGAGATATACCTGCTATTGCGAAGAAGATCGTTCGACGATTAGGGCAAGGGATTTTCGCCTCCTGCTGTATGCGAACGACGGAGACTGGGCGTTCGGACCTTGGCTGGAGGCGTCGGAACGGGTGACTTCCGTCGGGTTCGGACCTGGCGCACGAACGGGTAGCTGTTGAGTTCGGTCCGACCAGGTGAGGAGCGGGAGGAAGCCGTAGGCCTGGCTGGAGTCGTGCGAACAGAGGAGGCCGGCGTCGGGCTGGGATCGTGTGAACCAAGAAGGCCGGTGTCGGGCACCTCGTGAAAGGAGAAGAAACGAGAGAGGGCGAGAGTTCGGGATCTCTGAGAGAAGGAGCAAAACTAAGAGATTGAGGGAGAGGGAATCAGTTCGGGTCCTGAAGCCGAAGGCTTCGTGTATGCTTTAAAGGCCTCCCCCCATTCTGCTTCGCTCGAGACATCGAAATAACCCTGCCACCCTCTGCTTCTCCGCAAAGTCGTTCGAAACGACTACCAATTTAGGGAGCTCACGCGACTGAAGCCTGCCATTGCGACAGAACTCGATTTTCAGGGAAATCTGCACCGTCGAAACCGTTACTTGATCCGGTAAATGGATTCAAATTAATTAGAAAGTTAAAGGAATTTGGCCAGGATTAAATTGAACTGAAACAAGTCCTATTGGGTTGAAATTGGGTTAAACTCGAGTTCGAATTTGGCTCGATTCAAATCAATTCGGGTTCGAGCCGGCGCGACGAATCAAATTGCACGAAATTAAATTCAAAACCAATGCTAATTTAAATTGAATCGAGCTCGACGCAATCAAAATAAAATAATCGAGTCTAATCGAACATAGTCGAGTCAAATCCGGCTCGAGTCGAGTCGGTTCGAGTTCAAATTGGGCTCGACGGGATTCAATTAGATCGATCGAAAGGGCTCGAGCACACTTGAGCCAAAATCGAGGTCAACAATCCCGAATCAAAAGTGAAGAAGGTCTATCTTTAGACCGTTACTGTCTTTTTGAGGTTGAGGTTAAGACGTTGCCCAAGGAGTAGAAGTCCAACAAGGGACTGTATAAAGCTTGCAATTGATTTGAAGTATCCTTACATTTGCTCGGATATTCCTGAAATATCAACTTGATGTTGAAGGTATTGGAGGATCTATTTGACCATGGTTTGAGTCAAAGTTGCCCCCCAGTCCGCATCTGCTTCTTATGATATTGATGCTATGTGTGATCTTTTGAGATTGGAGCAAAAGTTGCCCCCCAGTC
>NW_021391433.1:3315-12433 GCF_001605985.2 Dendrobium catenatum
TGAAGGTCCGACGTCGGGTAGAAGTCCGACGTCTTTGATGGCAGAGGAGAACTCCGGCTTCACTTGGGCGGAGTTTCGGCGTCAGGAGGGAACTCTCTTGTAAATTTGGAAGAATTACAGCATCCCATGGAAGTTGGGAAGTATTCTGGCGTTCTCCCGAATATCCGGCAGAGTTCCGGCGTCTTCAGGCGTCAGGAAGAGCTCGGTGGTGGTCGAGGAGGTGAGGAATCTCCTTTTCCCCTTTCTCTTCTTCTTATTCTCTTCTTCTTCTCTCTCTTCACTTGAGTCCCCTTGGTGTAGAATGAGAGCTCTATTTATAATTTTTCTGGAGTGGCATAGCCCGTAAATAGGCGTGAGATCAAAGGCGAATTAGGAGTGGTTTGAATGGACGGCCGATATCGAATCCTTTGATCATGTACCGTTCGTTGGACATTTGAAGGCCTTAATGATGTTGGAATTCGATGATCTTGGGCTCGTTGGATTCGTCTCGTCAAGCCGTTCGATTCGAGTATAAGCTCGTCAAAATCGGAGACAGTTTGGTAACTCAAATTGCGGTTTGAACCTTCCAATAGCGCTTTGAACCCTTGATTCGGACTCATTTGGGCTCGGATTGGGTTGATCTTGGTGTCGTTGGGTTTGTATTCCCGAGACGCTCAGTTTGACTATAAGTTTGTTGAAATCGGAGTTCGGGTGCTTCCAAAATTAATTTTTGAAGTTTCCAACTAGCTTTTGCCTCAAGATTCGTGCGTGATCAAGATACTTTTTGCATGATGTATCAATTAATTATATAATGCCTTCTACAATTACGTGAAAGCGTGAACGTTGTAATCATTGACTTGCACTTGAGAAACCATTCCAATTGAGCTATTCATCTTACTTTTTTTGTATTTCCTTCTCAGATTCATCATGCAAACAATCTTGTATATTTCCAGTTTTTCTCTCAAATTATTTATGTGCGCCAGCTTTTTATTCAATATTAAGATGATAAACTCATTCTAGCAGGCAAAAATACTTAAAAAAGAAGAGCTCCAATTATATAATTTTATGAATTAAAAGAACATCTATATTATTAATATATTATAATTCAATGTTTTGCTTTACAGAAGTTGCCACTGAAAGTCTTAAAGTATGAGCTATAAACATATCTTTTTAAGCAACCAGCCTATTGTTTGTCACATGGCAAGCAAAAATTAGCTGTTTAAAACTCAACAACTAATATTTTTAGCCAATTGTTTGTTTGATGTAAAATACCTATTTTTAATCGTCAATCTTCTATTTCTGGTAGCACTGTACATCAGCCATTGGTGCGGTGATTGTATATATAGCAATACTGTATTGGAACTTTATCAATAAATTGCAAAATCATTTCCTTCACACCAATTTGTGCTTTTTTTTTTCTTTTTGTCAACCGCGGAGATCAAGAATGGCCGAGTCTTCAAGTGCTTCCACCCTTCTTTTAATCTTCATTATTTTTGTTTCAGGTAATAAAAAAGTTTTCGCATGAAGTCTCAAAATTCACCAAATGATTTATTAATTTTATGTTTTGTTTTTGATCTGTAAGAGATCGTCAAGATAATCGGTTTTCTCTCTCTATTTTTTTTTTTCAAAAATAGAAACATATATTTTATTTTTTAGGATTTAGAATTTTTTCTTATCTATTTAATTCTTTTATCTGATGTCGTTGACCAAGTTTATAGAGTTGTAATCGAACTAATGTTCGACAAGCTACTTGAGACTCGGCTCGATAAAAACTCGTTCGTGATCATTTAATTAAAAAATCAAACAAGCGTGAACATCTTCTTAAATACTCGATACTTTAATAAACAAATTTGAACAACTATATGTTTGGCTCATTATATTCACAAACAACATCTTCCGAATCGCATGAACATGTTTGGTAAGAAACTCATTAGAATATGGATAAGAAGCAAAGCCCTACATGGTTTTTTGAACGCAGTTTGCTACAGATTGTTGGCCTTGAGGCTTGTTGCCATAACCACCTATACTTTTTCGTAGTCGCAGCGTGGTTAATTAATTAAGTACTGCACACTATGTAGTGAGGATTACAATAATATAAGATATACAGTGGCAATATAAATTGATTTATCCTTCAATGTTAATTACCCACCCACAAGGTCATGGGCGTACCCATACTCATACCCAATAGGGTATGGGTGGGTACATGGGTGGGTGTGGGTATGGGTACCCAATGCAGGGCTCTGATAATAAGTTTGATTATTGTTAGATAAGAAGCATAATAATGAAAATAAGATGTTTGTGAACATATTAGTTTGGTAGTTTGAAACAATCCATAGAAATATTCACGAACATGTTTATTAGTATGTTCGATAAAGCACATTTTTTAAGCTAATGAATATTTAGAAGCATAGCTCATTTATAGCTTGATAAGGCTCATTTTTTAAAAATTTGATAAACACAAAACAAAACGATTATGAACCAAACAATAATATTAACATTCATCGAATTAAACAAACAAATCTTGAACACGAACATTAAAACTCAAATCAAACTCGAACAAAGTTAAACAAACTAATAATAAACGAACGCAACCATGAACAAACATATGCTCGACTCGGCTTAGTTAATTTACAACCTACAAATTTATATTATAGACAGGCTGTTGTACATATAGTGTATAATATATAACATGGTGAGTTTATAAACATATATTAGTTGTTTATTATGTCTTATTATAAGTAGATTTCTCATTAAATAATCAAATTTAAGAGAGCTTGCATAGTACCTTAATGAGATTATGGTCAATATTAAATTTGTAGAGGGATTCATGCATATTGTTTTACTCTCGTTTTTTAATATAATTTTAATTCATAACTGTTGCATTTTGAAACGTTCACGATGGTAGGGAGATAAATAGTTCAGCATCCTAGTTTTGAACTAAAAACCACCACACATACAAATAAAGGGAAATGAGTGCTAGAGTAATAAGAGACATCATAATTTTTATGCGAAAAATCGTAAAAAGGAAGAAAAACTATAGGGCATTGCTCAATTGAAATGAATACACTAGTGTTTGTTGTTGATTATAAATGATACCCTTCATCAGGAAAAGGCATTAGCTTAATGTAGAAAACTTTTGGGGGTAGATATTGTAAAAATAAAAGAGCTGAAAGACAACTACATACAATTAAAAAGCTTATCGAATAAGTAGATTGAGGCGTGCAGAGCACTATTCTTCAAGTTATATTTTCGCCCCTCCTAGGTGCAAAGGTATACATTGGTCTAACTCCTAGAATTCAATGAACTCTTTGCGGTGATTTGCACTAATCACAGCGAAAAAACAGACACAACGAGTCAACGATGTAGAAATTTTCTCTTAACATATGTAATGTGGAGTGAATGATAAAGTGAAGAAATATTGTAAAATCTATCAAACCTGAGGAAGTCTTATATAGATCAGAAATATATAGTCATTTTAATTAAAAATGTTATGATAATCAATTAAAATATTTTCAAATCAAGTCATAAAATAACAATAAGCATTTCCATTACAACAACAATAAATATTTATGTACAACAACAATAAGTATTTTTGCTACAAAAGCAATAAGTAATTTCATTACTTTTTTTTTGAAAAAACATAAAAATATAACAATCCCTCACATTTTTCGAAAGAAAAAAAAAATCTAAAATAAGAGTTTGTCCAGTGCAAAAGAAAAATAAAATCTATAATGCATAGACACTTGTTTCTTTTGGACTATGAACCAATATTTTAGGATAAGAAAATCTTTACTTATAAGAAATAAGTGAAATTTAATATTTATATGAACTTGATTCCGTGAGTATAAGCAAGATTATCCATCTACATTACATCAAATTAATGATAGCTATTAATCACAATTTGACGCTTTATAGCTATGTGCATGAAACTGGGTTTCATGAGTGCTTTAGAGAATTGCATGTATTCTCTTAAAAGGCGGCCAACCATTACACTCATATATATAGGTGATTTCATTAGTTGTGCCTCATAGTAAACCCAATTTTAAAGAATTATGAATTCATTAAGAGTAAAAACTCAACATCTATATAACTATAAATCACATTATTCAATATTATAGGAATGTACCATAATATTTATTTTGAATAATCTAGCAAGTTGACTAATGACTTGTTCTTCCCATATGAACTTAAGGGATCTCCAAAAAAGTTTGTTAGATTACCATCAATATCAACTTTTGTTTATAAGCAAAAGTCTCACTTCCCTCGATGTGTCCATCACTTGCTTCCTTCTAAGTTCTTTTGTTAGAGGATTTGCTAAGTTCATATCTGACCTCACAAAATTTAGGGATATTATCCCATCATTAAGCAATTGCTTCACAATATTATGTCTTAGACAAATATGCTTGCTCTTCCAATTATATATTTTATTTGTAGCTCTAGTTTTTCCAACATGATAATCATAATGTATAGACATCGATGAGATAGGTCCCAAAAAAATTGAATATTGGCTAAGATATTTCCAAGTCAATCTGCTTATCCTATTTTTTCTAAAGCAAAGAGTTTTGATTCCATAGTGGATTGAGCTATACAAGTCAATTTAGAAGACTTCCAATATATAGCTCCACGACCTAAAGTAAAAATATATCCACTAGTAGATTTTGTTTCATCAAAATAAGATATTTAGTTAGCATCACTATATGCTTCAAGAATAGAAGGATAACCACTTTAAATGAGTCATAAATTAGAAGTTCCTTTTAAATATTTAAGTATTCTCACTAAAAAAGCCAAATGATCTTTATTTTGATTATGAGTATATCTACTAAGCCTATATATAACATAAGTAATATAAGGCCTAATACAATTCATAAAATAAGACTATCTATAATTTGATCATACTCAGATTGAGATACACTTTTGCCCAAATTTTTTCATAGTTGTATGTTAGCATTATAAGAAGTATTAACTAGTATATAATCAAAATGTTTAAATTTATTCAACATCTTTTCTATAAAATATTCTTGAGAAATTATAATTTTATCAACTCATTTTTTTATATTTCTTCCCAATATTATTTCCGCTTCTCCTAAATCCTTCATGTCAAATTTTAAAGATAGAAGATTTATTTTTCATAATTTTAGAAAGATCAAATTTTAAAATAAGCATATCATCTATATAAATATAAACAATTACTCCTAATTTTAGACTATCAAATTTATAATATGTACAAATACAAGCTTCATTAATCTTATAATTATTAGATATTAATGTATTATGAAGCTTCTTATACCATATTTTAGGAGCTTGTTTTAGTCCATATAAAGACTTGAATAACTTACAAACTTATTTTTTATTTACAAATACTATGAAACTTTCTGGCTGATCCATACATATTTCCTCTAAATTTTTATTTAAGAATACAATTTTCATATCCATCTCATGAATTTATGATTTAAATATTGAAGCTAAAGCAATAAGAACTCTAATATAAGCAATTTTAGCAACATGAGAATAAGTATCAAAATAATCAAAATCGAGTATATCATTTAGCAACCAACCTAGCTTTATATTTCTCAATTGATCCATCCGACTTGAGATTTTTCCTAAAGCTCCATTTACATCCATGGTTTTAGTTTCTAAAGGTAAATCCACTATTTGCCAATTATAGTTTGACATAATAAAATCCATACTTCCTTCCAAAAATTAGCATATAATAAAGACATCACTTCAAAATAAGTTAAGGGATCATTATCTAATAAGAATGTGTAAAAGTCATCCTCAAAGTTTTTCTCTTTTCTCATTCTTTTACTTCTAGATTCTAAAAGAGAAGTATTACCATCATTAAAATCAACTGAAATAGATTTATCTATACATATGTTCAAAGGAAATGTATCCTAAAAAAACTCAGACATTTTTAGATTTTATAATAGTATTAGATTCTATAACATCACTCTTAATAATCATAAATCTATAGGCTACACTATTTTTCGCATATTCTATGAAAAGATAATCACATGCTTTTGAACCCGTCCTTTTTCTGAGGATCTAATGGAAGAACCTTAGCAAGACACCCTCACAATTTTAAATATTTTAGATTGGATATTCTATTCTCTCAAAATTCAAAGGGATTTTTTCCAAAAATTTTTAAAAATAATTTTATTTTATAAATGACATGCATATACAATAACTTTACCCCATAGATAATCAGGAGCACTTGGACTAATGATCATAACATTCATCATTTCTTTTAAGGTTGTATTTTTTACGTTCACTACCATTAAATTCAGTTAAATAAGGCGGTGTTATCTTATGAGTAATATCATTAGCTTCACAAACAGAACTAAGAATTCTTTAGCCATATTCTCCTCCTCCATCAGTTCTAAGTCTCTTGATTTTTCTTTCTACTTTATTTTCTACTTCAGCTTTATATTTATGAATTTTGATTCGATGTTGTCTTTATTTCTAAGTAAATATACATAGGTTCATCTAGAAAAATAATCAATAAATGTCACATAATATCTCTTGCCACCTTTAGATATATTATTTTTCATATAACCTAAATTAGAATGAATTAAAGATAATAATTAAGATTCTCTATTCATTACATATTTGCATACTTTTTTAGTTGATTTAGCCTCTACACAAATAGGACACTTGTCAAAATTAGAAAGAGATATGTTTTTGTAATATTTCTAATTCATGCATTTTTTTTTTAATATTAAAAAAATTAAAATGCGTCAATCTACTATGCCATAAATCCATACATCAAGCAAACAAGCAGCCAAAAAAGAAGTTTTATTAATAGTATTGATAACAATTAACATGAATAAATTATTGCTCATAACCTTTCACATAAAGTTATCATTTTTTGTTAATACTTTATCACTTTAAAAAATAACTTTAACACAAAATTTTTCAAGTAAGGAGATAGAAACAAAGTATCTAATTTACGGTACATGTAAATATTAGAGAATGTAAGAATTTTTCTCAATGTAAGCTTGATGTTAATCATTATAGAATCCATATGATTTAACTTTAAGATTGTTGTAATAATAGAGGAGTTGTAAGACAATTGCAATTGGAAACATTATCGAATAAGTAGACCGAGGTGTGCAAAGCATTGTCCTTAAAGTTAGATTTCCGCTCCTCCTAGGAACAAATGTACACAACGGTTTAACTCCAAGAATTCAATGAACTCTTTACAACGATTCACACTAATCACAATCGAAAGTAGGAACAATGATGTAGATATTTACTCTGAATAGATATAAGATGGAGTGAATGATGAAAAGAAAAAAAATGTAAATCTATAATATCTGAAAAAGGTCTTATATAGATCAGAAATAGATAATAATTTTAATTATAAATGTTATGATAATTAATTTAAACATTTTCAAATAACGATATAAAATTGTAATAAATATTTATGTTACAACAACAATAAATATTTTTGTTACAATAACAATAATTATTTCCGCTATAAAATTTCCGCAGACGGGAGAGGAATTCATGGCCACCGTCAACTATTTTGATCTTCCAGGAGAAACAAGGACGAGAGAGTACGTCGGCCTCAAATATCACATGGTTTGGATTGTGGCTTCATTCAGGAGCGAATCCAATTTCTTTTTTTTAGAATCCACAAAGTTTTAATTAATTAAATATAAATAAAAATAAAATAAAAATAATAAAATAACAATATCAAATTAATTTTTTTTAAAAAAATTTAACCAACATAATGCTATCAATTTTATAAGAGAAAATTGATTTTAGTAATAATATAAGTTGGAGTATAGTCATATACGCTATGCTGAAGTTAGATCCTAATTTAGAGAAAAAGAATAATAAATAAGCTTAATATTATCTAACATATAAAAAGAATAATTAAATCATAATGTATACATAATATTTATTTATTAATTGCTGATGCATAAATCATAAATTAATAAAAAATAATTGAATTTCAATGCAATGCAATAAATAATTATTTAAAAAATAGTCTACAAAAAAATAAGATTAATTGGTAAAGAAATTACAAAATTTTATCCTCTTATTTCTTTGAATTCTTTTTATACCCAACTTATAAATCATAAGACATTTCTTTTTTCATTAGATAAAATTTTATTCATACTTTATACAAATTAGAAATTAAGTATATTATCTTTTTGTAGTGCTTTAAAGTTTAATCAATACTTATTACTCTTCCTAAATGATAGACAAAATAATTTTTTTAAGGAGGTCAAAATGCTTAATTAACTTCCATATAGACTTTTTTTTAAAGGGTGGGCAAGCCCTGGACTGTATGGGGATCCGCCCATGGCTCGATCGTCACCGCTGCTCCTGGACTTCCGACGAACGATTTGCAGCGACGAAGGGAGTCATGAACAGGACGGGTGTGAGCGATTGTCGATGGAAATTACGTAAGTGCTATTTTTGTTCGGAGTTTTAAATGTTATATGCGGGTGAACTAAGATATTAAATGTATAAAAAATAATTTCAATCAATTTAACAAATTAAATTTCTCATGTTGGATGCATATTTCTTTGATATAATTTATTTTCCTTAAATATGCAGTGGAAATGTGGGCTCCAAAGGTAGGGGTACAAACTTGGTGCTCAATGAGTCTTTCAACAATCTGCAACCTTCCTGCTTGTTCAGCAGATTGCCTACAACTAAAGAATGGATTTGGTTCTTGCATACCTAAGCCAAATGAAAGTAGCCATGCATGTATCTGTTTTTACAGCTGTTGATCTGAATTATTACATATTAATGGCAGGGCTATTGAAATAAACGCATTAATAAATATTTTCTTATAAATGGAGTTTTCTTAGGGTGCGTTTGGGACGGTGGCGCTGCTGCTTTGCTTTATAAAAAGTTTTTAATTAGTCGTTTGGGGAATTGCGGCAGAACCACGGCAGAAAAAATTCGCGGCGCATAGCTGCTTCCCGCGACCTTTTCCTATCTCCAGCGGTCCGCTGCTTTCCGCGGAAAAATGATGTAAATTCCCGCTTGTAAATAGTCGCTACCTTCCCATCGGCGCCTTCCGCACCACTTCCGACTACAATTGCGAAACCTAAAATCCAACGTCAAGCTCCTCATGATCGTCTCGCGGCAATCTCCCGACCCGGCTTCTCCAATCAATCTT